>NC_092253.1:1137500-1155000 GCF_036320965.1 Panulirus ornatus | reverse complement strand
AACATAAACCTCTGATCATAGGATATAGCTGCACCATGCAACATGCTTACACTCCATCCTGCCTTGATCACGATGGTAGGGTTGTTAACACGACTGTAAAGGGACTAATTAAAGTCAAGGGTCGTACCGTTATGCTCAAGGGTCGTACCGTCATGCTCAAGGGTCGTACCGTCATGCTCAAGGGTCGTACCTTGGTTCGTATCGTTGTTGAATGAATCATGGTATATAACGAAAAAATAGCAGTATATCAAAATATGTAAATACGTATCTGTACAAATTTGCTATAGAGGCTAAAGCCATCATCAAACCTGTGATATTATAACATGGATTATATTGTGGTTAATAACATTTGTATGAATATAAACATTGCTGGTAATATGTTTGCGAATTTTCGTTTACCAGAGCCGTGGTGCAGAGGGGATCATTGGGGTTATTTGTTCCATTTGGTTTATTTTTATTTAGATATTCGTGAGTTTGTCTTTGATGCTCCCTAGAGAGCCTTTGAAATGTTTCCTAACGTTGAAAACACGTATTGGTATAGACGTACAATTTCATTTACTTTTTTCTCTTTTGGAAAAATTCACGAAGTAGATATCAAAAGAAATACTTAACCTTCATGCCTCTGTCATCCCTACATGTTTTGAGGGTTTTATACACATCTTGATTACAACTGAAGTTAACGTTAATATATCAGTATTGGAAATAGATTTCTCAACTTTACATTGTTTTTAACTAAGGTGCCAGACTTCTACCTGATAATTTAATCATTTGAATTCAAAAGATTATGTATCTCGTGAGCGTTAGCATGTTTGGTTCACCTTGACAATATCAAATGTTTCAAACATTCTAAGAATCTATGTTTATGATAATATGGGTATGAACATTTTCTAAACTCTACTGAGAAAATTGTCTACTTTCTGTAAGACTTTGAATATACTTCTATGACATTAAGGACTGACACTGGTATATATTATTCCTCGGAGATATGATGACCCATTGATCTGAAGTAGCTACACCATTAAGGACAGAAAAGGACTCTTCCTAGTCTTCTGATAATTCCATTTTGTTTCTTTTTGCATCGATCACGAAGGCATGGATAGTATTTGTCCCCCCCCCGCTGATGATGATATGATTATTCTGGGTAGTCTGCGGATACCATCTTAATACAAGGTTGATGATTTTCTCAAGTACTTCCCCCTAGTACTCCACTGGTCAAGAGGACTCACAGATATGAAAACCAGTTAAAGGTGTATACCAAGAGAGTTTACACATTTCACTTCACACATGCGTCATCCACTCTCATGGGACAGCCTTAGATATGATTTTCCTTTAAGTTTCAAAGCGTAACTCCATTTCAGATGAAAAATCAAGAAAGTTTACCTCCTCTCGTATCATACTTAGTCCTCAGGTAATTACTCAATGTCCAATTTCGGTGCAATGGGGAACTGGCAGAATGAGAACCCAGCACAAGAAGGTGAGGTGTAGTAACAAGAGCAGCAGGAGAGTTTGACACTACCTGCATACTGATGCATCACAGAGTCGACAACAAAACAATTATGGCTGATATTCCTCTCGAATAACACGAACAGAAAAGCATTCCAAGTAAGAAATGCTAAAGTTAAATAGAAAATTTTATGGCATATTCTTTTCCCTTTTTCTCATGCTGCAAGTATGGATCTCTCTCTCTCTCTCTCTCTCTCTCTCTCTCTCTCTCTCTCTCTCTCTCTCTCTCTCTCTCTCTCTCTCTCTCTCTCTCTCTCTCTCTCTCTCGCTACATATTTCCTTAATGTCCGATATATAGATTTGTTGAGGTGTTAATCATAGCAATAACCCCCATAAAAATGAGGAAAACAGCACCATAAACCGTATATATATATATATATATATATATATATATATATATATATATATATATATATATATATATATATATATATATATATAGAGAGAGAGAGAGAGAGAGAGAGAGAGAGAGAGAGAGAGAGTTTATTCTCGATAAAAGAAATACGTGCCACCGACTGTGCATTGTAATGTAGATAGATACTTTACGAGTGAGTGATGATCATAGAAGGCAGGTGGAGCTAACCATCTGATACCAGGGTTCATGGTTCACTGCTCGTACCTTTTGATCTTCTCTTCAACAAAAATTTTTGGTTACATGATAACCACATCAAATGACATGGGAAGCGGTCGTATTTGTTGGCCGATCAGCCGGCTGATTGGTAGGAGACTCTAAAGCTTTGGAATTCTAGAGTAGGTATATTTTCATGTTGGATACACACACACACACACACACACACACACACACACACACACACACACAGTGATTCATACACAGATATACACATGCTCACAGAGATATCATCAGTAGTGATCGTAGTAATACTGGTAATAGCAGTGTAGCAGTTTTGTAGCGAAGACATTAGACATATAGCATACGTACTGAGTGATATCTTGCGTTTCATCCAGTCCCGTGTACACAACGTTCTTGATCTATTCCATCCAGTCCCGTGTACATAACCTTCTTGATCCATTCCATCCAGTCCCGTGTACATAACCTTCTTGATCTCTCCCTTCGGGAAGGAGGAGTAGAATGTCCGATATACTCTGGGCTTCGGGGAACTCTCAGGAAGGAAATAACCCATAGTAGCTCCGTCTAGTTGCAAACACCTCGCAGAACTTGGTGAAGTGAGCAATCACGGTAAAGGATGAAGGCTGTGTTGTGTCGCTTGGCTGAGTGTGGGCTGCTCTGAGTACCAGCGTCTCTCATGAATATATATTTTCCCTGCGTTTTGTTTGTTTGCTTTTCTCAAGTTTTCCATGTGTGGCCTTGCTGTGTGTTGATTTGGACTTCATCATCCCTTGCATGATGAGGATACCTGGGATGTACAGCTGCTGAATTGTCATTTCTTTTTGTCTTTTCAAATTAGTAATTCCTCTGTAATAAAGCACATCTTGTCTTACTTACTCCTCCATACAGTCTCTCTCACCCCTCACATTGGAGCTCCCAGGAGTATCACATCTATATACCTTCCTATAATATGTCTTCTTCCTTAATCTTCTCAGATTCATCATATCCTCCGACAACTCCTCATCAACATCCCCAGACATACTTTATCAGCTTTCATTTCCTATGAAATTCTGAGGCTCATCCGGTAGTGGTCATTTCTCATTGTGTTCACCTGTGTGATGAAACATACTCCTCACCAGCGAACACTTCACCAGACGCACCAGGTAAAACTCCCTCCCAGGGTGGGCTGACTCCCCCCCCATCACCCTCCTCCTCACAGCCTGCAACACACCTGTGTGCATCAGAACCCAGTGTTCATCCAGTGTTCACCCACTTCACCCAGTATTCACCCACTGTTCGCCAAAATTTCACCCGCTGTTCATCTACTTTTGCCCAGTGTTCACCCAGCTGTGTTTCTACGTTCAGCTCTATTCGCCCCTTCAACCTGGCGAGTGACTGGAATTTTCATAACAGTAAGTAAAGGGATTTTGCTGTTCCTCGCGTCCGTGTTCGTGACAAGCATCATAACAAAATAAAAATGGATATTTTAAACGGAATCTTATGTTGGACCAGATCCTTCCTCTAACTATATATATATATATATATATATATATATATATATATATATATATATATATATATATATATATATATATATATATATATATATATATATATATATATATATATATATATTCCTATGAGTCCACGGGGAAAATGAAACACGTGGACTCATGGACTCATAGGAATATCTTGATCACGCGCAAAATTGTGACCCTTTCCAACATATATATATATATTTATATATAACGTTTGTGTGTGTGTGTGTGTGTGTGTGTCTGTTTTCTGTGTGACCAAAAGGAAAGAGGGATATGAGGGAGTCATGCCAGCGACTCCTGTAGACTACAGGATCGTCAAACATCCAACTTCAGCTTCAGCCTCGCCACACGTGTCAACTGTAGTCGCCAGCATCCTCATTATTACGTCTGCCAACCATCTTTTCCACGCCTGAGCTGCTGATGGAACTGCTCCTCGCCTCGTTCCATTAACCTCAAACTCTAAACTTGGACTTAAGTTCGTAATTCTGTCGCCATTCTATTAACTTAACAAGGTCCTTTCGAGAGGCTGTCTGATCTGGTAAGGGCAAAATGCTGTCTGTATGCGCTCCATCAAGGACGCCCCCAGCAGACTTAGATAAACTCAAAGACGATCCTTTATAGAGAACCGAGACCAAGGAAGAATTTCAGTTAATGTGCAGGGAAAAGTTTGGCCTTATGGGAGAGATCAGGAGGGTTCTTACTCGAGTCTCTGACTGATTGGTGAGAATAGTTGGGCTCTCAAGGGTTTCTTCCCATCTTCAGAGACCCTTCAGATACCCTTCAGAGACCCTTCACAGACCCTTCTGAATCATGATTTCTTTTTGTCAGGATGTAGCATCCTGCACAACACATGCTTTATATTGTCTTCATCTTCTATTTTCTTTTCTTTCTTTCTTTCTTTCTTTCTCTCTTACTTCTTCTTCTTCTTCTTCTTCTTCTTCTTCTTCTTCTTCTTCTTCTTCTTCTTCTTCTTCTTCTTCTTCTTCTTCTTCTTCACCTTTCCTTCTTTATATATATTCTTAAACTTGCATTTATCATCATTAACTTAGGTTATCCTTCATGTTCTAGATATATACAATCTCCAAGATATATATGTAGAGAAGAAAGAAATACCTAACACTAACAAGAGAATTCAACAACATAAAAGATTTTCAGAGTAATGTTCTCACACACAAACACACCTCATATGCACAAATACATACAGACGCACAAACAAAGACAATGACGCAGGCAATGAGATCTGTGACTCACAAACAATCAACCGTAAGGCAGATAAGAGAAATTATATATATATATATATATATATATATATATATATATATATATATATATATATACGCACACAAACACTTAGACACTGTTTTCCTGAAGTCAAAATCTTTTCTGAAAGAGGAGAGAGAGAGAGAGAGAGAGAGAGAGAGAGAGAGAGAGAGAGGGAGTGTGTGACGAGCAAAAAGGAGGCAGGAGAGTGGGGCGGCAGGAGGCAGACACCAGCGTCTGGAGACCGGAACTGAGGATTTGGCTGCGGTGCTCCAGGACTCACCACGGACGCCAGGGATTAGCACCAGGGAAAAAATAACTTTTTGCCACAGACGGAGAAATCCTTACGCTTTCTCTGGCTGTATTAAGAATATTAAAAAAGCTCTTTAGCTGTGATGCAGCCTTGTTAATCCATGAGAGTGTCAGGGCTTTTGGCGTATGCTATTTTACCTTATGTTTAGTATTGTGCGTGGCTGTTTTGTGCGTGGCTGTTTTGTTCGTGGCTGTTTTGTGCGTAGCTGTTTTGTGCGTGGCTGTTTTGTGCGCGGCTGTTTTGTACGTGGCTGTTTTAACGAAAGAAAGTCTCCTCTTGCCCGTAGACGCTGCCACCCGGCTGTCCTCAACTCATTTCTTGTTTATTTCTTTCCATAAGCATCTACGCAACCATTCTGTGGTGTATGAATGATCGTATGGAAGTATAGAAAGACTTGATGCTGCGACACACACACACACACACACACACACACACACACACACACACACACACACGTCCACATCAGAAAATTAATTCATATGTTATGACGTAAACAAATATTAACATACGCCAAAGTTACAGTACAAACTACAGCAATAATCGAGATTTTTTCCATCTCTAACATTATTTCTCTTTTGTCGCGTCTTTGCATGAATAACACTTAGTATTACTTTATAACCCTCAGAAAAACAACTCCATGTTCTGTGCCTCGCTTCCTCCAAATCATCGCAGAGAGCTCAGGTAAACATGTAAGTTGTGCTCTAACTCCTGGTGTAGCAGACGTCCTGGAGAGGGTTCTGAAGCATCACTTGAGCCAAAGCCAGATGTCTGTTGTGACACTAAGTAATAAAGTCACATATTGTTAATCGACCAAACCTGCGTCATACCAGAACCTGACAATCGTTACTTGTTATCAGGACTGACTATTCTGGTAGCTGGAGTGAGCGTCGTGAACTTGACCTGTGTGGAACATAATACGAACCAGTTCAAGCTACTGATGTGGTACTCAGATACTTCAAGGATCTATCTACTTACCCTCGTGTAGACAACAGACATTAGACAACCTCTCTGCCTTGTCTCGGTGTTTACAGTAAAATTATCCAGAGAAAGAAGAATCTTACCTGAGGAACATACAAATTACTGGTGAAACTCCATCATTACATAACCTCCATATCAGCAGTGTCTGTGCCATTACACAGTCTTAGAAGAAAAGACGCACGCTAATAGTTTGTTTGGATATTGGTATGACTGACGTGAGGGTCAGAAGTAACTGTTTTCGAATGGAAAAGACATTGGAAAATTCCACATCTCATTTGCATGTGTCAGAAACTGTTTCCTCTTATATATAAAGTAATATTCCAGACAAAAAGCTTAATTGGATTAGGGTATTTATCAAACTTTTTTTCCAGTAAAGATGATATGCTGAAAGGATTGCTGGTCATCAGGTATGATCATACTGACCTTTCCTGACGTGAAATGATAGTTAAGGTTAGAAGGAATTACAACAACTCACACTCACTCAGGTCATACCGCAGCAGCCACTGGCTGACGACCTCACTGATGAGAGCAGCCGGCCGCTACCACCAGGTGGGGGGCACCACCCACTTACTGCATCATTACCTAACCCACGTCAGGTAGGTCCTGGGCGTCATCCATCCACACTTCCTGGACCATCCTCTTCTGTCTCTCACGGTCCTCATGATGGGTCCTATTATCTTTATAAGCCAGAGATAAACACCAGGGAAATGTAAGAATTTATAATGCCTACTGTATCTTATTCCTCCTCTTCCTCCAAGAAGGCGAACCTTCACAGTATTGACACGAACGAAATCCAGTTGAGAAAAACGTTTTACAACACTCTTTCCCACATTCACTGTGCACCGTATATTTCATTTCTCTTTCTCTCCCTCAGAGTAAATGTCTTCACAATATTGACACGAACAGAATGCACCTGACAAAGATGCTTTTACAATGTTATTCCCTCCCTGTGCAGCCACCACCTACATCTCCAGAACTGGAGCGAAAATGATGAGGGACCTGAGCTATGATCCGGCTCCCAATAAGCAGGATCAAGAGAAATATATACTATATTTCCTCGGCTGGAATGCGTGTGACTCGCGTGAAAAATGTCACCGTAAAGCAGAGTTGTTGGGCGGAGGTGAGTGAAGTGTGTGGGAGGCTGATCGAACAGAAGGAGGCTCTGTTGTGTCCAGTGTTGGTGGCAGGACCACCACCACTGGTGGCCTGAGGAGGAGAGGGAGTGTTGGGGGATGGGTGAGGGAGAAACAGGAGGAGGAGGAGAAGAAGGAAAGGGGGTGAGAGATACAGACACAGACAGACAGACAAACAGAGATGATGCAGACAGACCAACAGACAGACACCTTAAATCAATAAATCAAACTGAAGGAAAGTTATCTTCCACAATACCGAATAAAGTATTATAACATCATCAGCAAACAGTACGTTACCACGCAGTCAAACAAGACCTAAAAAGATTGATTAAGGAACAGCATAGAATCAGAACAAAATAAGACGAATCGAAAATATGTCATGATAAAGAGAATCATTCAGATCCATGTGTCATGATACAACAAAGCAGGAAACAACGTATTCAATGTACTGATGTATAACAAAGTGTTATAACAAAGTATCATGATATCACAAAGCATTTGAACTCTCCTGATATATCAAAGCACACTCTAAAGCAATACATATAACTATAGATATAATGGAAACTCCTGGCATATATCAGAGCATAGTTAAACTTATAATGGAGCGCTGGTAAAATAGGAAAGTCATATGGCATCAATTACTTAATCTATAAAAGGCTAAAAGGATTTTCATCCATCTCATTTCCCTCCCAGGGTTTTCAACCCTCGTCGTGGCGTTCAGCAACGCAAGATGAAGTGTTTCAGAATTGAATCTGGCGTAAGATAATGAGACAGAGAATAATACAGGAAGGATTACCAAAACATATTGCAAAATTCTCTGGGTTACTTGGTATAATATGATTCAGTGTTTTACTGAAGGCATAGAATACAAATAATCATGATTATCTTGAAAACGTAACTTTGTAAATAGATTTGATGTTATCTAACTAAGAGTATATCGTTCTCATACTGCTTAGTAAAACATGTCCATATCATGATGTCCGAGATGAATTATGATACATAAGACATCACAGGGAAAATAAAGTGGGCCAACCCAGACTTATACTACAAGAAATTGCAACTGAAAGACAAATCACATGCTCTAAAGTATGCGTGGGTTACCACCTTGTTAACACATCCTTGATTACGAAATTAAAAAAGAATAGAAAATAATGTTCATATGCTGAACCTCTGGTTACCGTAAGTGTATATGCAACTGTGTGTGACTTACTGACGAGCAAGACGTCACCAAAACTCATCAGGCGACTGTGAGAACAAGTGGTCGCTTCTGGCCATCCGTCAGGTAGTGGCACAAGGTGTTGTGTTGACAGTCTCAACTCTCCGGATGAGAGATATCTGGGTGCTCTTCTAAGTCAAATATGCATGAGAGGAAGGAGAGAAAGGATCCATGAGCCTCCAAGACGGGCCAAGTTGTGATGAAGTTCCCCAAAGTTTTGGAATGCGTAGTTTGGCTCGAGTGTTTAGCTAGGCTGCGCGTCGTAAAACAGTAAGAGGCCGTGAAAGACATGGGCACATGTCTGAAGGACACCAAAGGGTCTTGGAGGACGCGCCAAAGGACTCGGCAAAGTAGTCAAAGACACCTACTTCAGCTTGATGAAAAGATATCAATTCACCTGTAAGATGTTGACACCATCAGTCCTGGAACACCGCCTGTAGCTCATACAAAGCATACAGTACGACCAGTGGGTTACACACGCCACAACCGAAGCTATGTCCATGAAAAGTTAAACAGAAAATGAGAGGAAAAATACAAAATTAAGAAAATAAGATTAAGGTGCTTACCTTTAGCATCTCAAATGTTTATAGATCCAGCACTTCAAAGTAAAAAGATTACAAGAAGAAAAGAAATAGTAAAGGACCTAAAGGAATTCCATAGTGGTGTCGTGCGAGGAAAGGAGGTGTCATAACGATCCACCCTCGTCTGGCTGGCCTTCACACACAAACTGTCTGAAGAAGCAGACACTTGCATGTTGTGTCCATGGCTTAGTGGCTCGAACGCACGCACACACTTCACGAAAATAGAGGCCGAATATATGTCTGTAGAACAGAGAGAGAGAGAGAGAGAGAGAGAGAGAGAGAGAGAGAGAGAGGAGACCCATTATCACCACAGACGGAAAGGGATGGATAAAGGGAGACGATAGTTGGAGAGTTAGTGAGTCGGAAGGCTTTTGATTCGACTCAGGCTAAAAGAGAGGTGACAGAAGACTCATCGTAGGTGAGCCACCTCTACTCCATAATGGAGCTAATAAAACAATCTTAATTATGACAGACGCTCAAGGAGGAGACATGATCACAACACCTACACAACACTACCAGTATTTTGAAAGATTTTATATTGACGATGTAGCATTTCCAAAATGGAATAAAGGATGCAATTATGCCAAGACAACTGCATGTTATCGCAATGTTGAATTATGACGTGTTGAAATCAAACAATAGAAAACGAGTTAGATACAGTAGACGTAGGTAGAAACTGCGTTATATTCCTTCTGTTGAACTTAACTGGGTCATCGCTTCCATGTTTTGAGATGTTATATGGATCCAAATTAAGTAAAAAAAAAATTGGTCGACAGGTATGTATGTCTCGCATTGTGGATGTCTATCAGGACACACAAGTGTAAGATTGATACAGGCACAGTAAGTAACCAGATCACGTATTCAGTAAGTGGATGGAGTTTACCACATGACAGTCCAGCCTGTGTGGTGCTTGGATCAGCGCCAGGCGATGTGTCAGACGTTGCACATAAGCACTGTCTCCCCACCTTTAAAAATTCCAACCAAATACATGACACAATAAAGCTATTAAATCTAATACTGACAATATTCCATTCGAAAAATTACACAAGGCAATCAGTGATATTGTGTAAACAAGTTCTTTTTCTATATCAAACAATGCATTTTTGTGTTATAGGAAAAGGCTTTCGGTAAATGACAGGTTCACAATAAACCACTGGCTGACGACGGTACGACTTTTAGATATGATGGCTTAGCACGTGACCTGAGCCTGAGGTCTCGGCTCAGAGATTAACCCATCATCCCCACGAGTCGTGCTCCATCATCCCCACGAGTCGTGCTCTTGTTCTCAAGAAATCAATGAACCACTTCGTGAATGTTTATCTTACTTTACCTAGAAGTTCATGAAGGCCAGCTGGATAACTTTCCCATTTATTGTAATTATATGAAATGAATGAATATCAGCATTAAGCTTTTGCCCTCAAAACAGCAAAATGACATCGTCGGACAATATTCTTATATCGTAAAATCATAGGTGTTGGTCCTGCCTTCCTAGCTATCTGGCGATACTTGGCAAGTTCCCGTGATAACCCGGATAATAACAAAATAATGGCCTATCAGACAACTGTTCAAAGAGATGGCTCAGAGGGAAGCTCGTCTCTGTGCAAGCTAGACATGCGCCACTGTGGTGAGAACAAAAAGGTACTAGCCTCTCCTGTCTCACATACACACACACACACACACACACACACACAGACACAAACACACACACACACACACACACACACAGAAAGTATGAAAAGACGGGAAGAAAGGAAATGTCAGACGGACATGCAGAGGGAATGGCTGTTCTCATCTATACATCATTTATGACTGTAACCTGCAATATGAGACGATAACTACCAGCAAATCACGGTCAGAATAAATACATTGACTCATTATGTAATACGTAAACATAAGTCGACTCCGTCATTCTGTTTACACGACGATCAGTGTTGTAAAACCTCAGTACATGATGACCAAGAGCCTGGCTGGACACATCGTCCTCGTCTAGAGAGAGATCGGGCGAGGGTGACGCTGGGGAATGTCTCCCTATGCAGACGTAGATCAATACAGATCCACATGCACTGCACCATTCAGGTAAGTGATATTATCACTGGTACAGCTGGCTGGTGAGGGTATTTGTCTTGCCTGGTTGTTCGCAGACATGACTAATGATCACCGAAAACGCCAGGCAAAAATGTTCCACAGGTACATCGCCTGCCAGGCAACATGTTCTGGCGGTACATAGCTCGTCAGCGTGTAAACAAGGCAGACGACGGCCGGGGTCTGAGCTGAGGAAGGGATGAAGAATGATTTTGGTCGAGATTAATTGTGGTCTGGGTGATGTGACTAGTGTGAGAAAAATGACTACACGGTAACTCATGTTCATACATGAATCAAGGGCGAGAGAGAGAGAGAGAGAGAGAGAGAGGGGGGGGGGGGGAAGTAGGGAGAGGAATGAAGGCATGTATAAAGTGGAATCGGAGAGAGAGGAAGAAAGACAGGGACAGGAAAATGATGAGAGAAATATGCATTAAGAATGAAGGGTGAAAGATAACCTGGGAGACACGTAAAGAGGAGTTTGGGACGAAGACTAAATGAATGGAATGGAATAAACACTAATGATACGATGAAAGAAAAGAGATCAGAGAGAGAGAGAGAGAGAGAGAGAGAGAGAGAGAGAGAGAGAGAGAGAGAGAGAGAGAGAGAGAGAGAACATTATACAGCAAAGTGGAGGAAACCAAATGTTCTAGAAATCAACAAGGGCCTCACATATTTTCACAAAAGTCACAAACCGTGACCTGATAACCTTTGAGCTGTGACCTAATAACCTCACACCGAGAGACTAAGGTGGGGTCAACAATGTCATTAGGCAGGTCACTGAAGGCTATGAACTATATCAATGTTGTTTGCTGCAGTAGAGCAACCTCCCCTCAGGTTTAAGGAAATAGTCGCACACACACACACACACACACACACGTGCAAAATGAAGTCCATCATTTTTCTGACTACGGCAGAAGTTACGTCGTCTCAAAAAGAAAAAAAAAGAAACAAAATAAATATGGCAAATGTTTACGTTTTTCTTTTCTTTAGGTTTCGGTAAATTCATTAAACAAAGACGTGTCAGTTTCTTCGTTCAGCAGGTAAATGACATGGCGCCTCCTGGTGACTCCCCAGGGTAATATCTTATCTTTTACGGACGCTGATAAAATTTTCGGTGATGAATTACGCCAGGTGTGGCAGGGAGGCAGGCAGTGGGACCCCAACAATGTCTTTTGTGATGCCAAGGTTCGTAACGATCGATGTGTTCTGTGTGTCTATTTGCCACCTTGGGTGATGTTCCACTCATATGTTTATCAGTTTGTGAGGGAAAAAGAAAATTATTTCAGATATTACGAATGAAGAACTGCTTAGATAAATTTATTGTTTGTACACGTCTACGTCTCCATGCATGGACGTATAACGAAACATCACATATTCAAAATTACAAATTAGCTGCTCATATATATATATATATATATATATATATATATATATATATATATATATATATATATATATATATATATATATATATATATATATATATATCTTTTCTTTTCTTTCAAACTATTCGCCATTTCCCGCATTAGCAAGGTAGCGTTAAGAACAGAGGACTGGGCCTTTGAGGGAATATCCTCACCTGGCCCCCTTCTCTGTTCCTTCTTTTGGAAAATTAAAAAAAAAAAAAAAAAAAAACGAGAGGGGAGGATTTCCAGCCCCCCGCTCCCATATATATATATATATATATATATATATATATATATATATATATATATATATATATATATCACTTGCAAGCACATATGATGCACGGGAAAACAAAAACTATTATTATCCACCAAATCTTCACCAGTTTTATTCGGAAATAGAATGATAACAGAACTGGGTTGCGGTGGACCGGAGGTGGTTTATATCACTAATGAGATCATTAGTGGGGTCATTAGTACGTATTTTTGTTGAGAGAGTGAAGCACAATAACAAATATTCTCCTGTGTAATTGGAGATAGTTAACGCTGTGGATAATTACCGGGGGATGGGAGAACCACGTCTAAGATCAGTGGTTCCCCTTTCTCTTCTCTCTCTCTCTCTCTCTCTCTCTCTCTCTCTCTCTCTCTCTCTCTCTCTCTCTCTCTCTCTGCCACACACACATATGAACTTGGGGCCGAGAATTTATTACCTCCTTCATCTGACCACCAACAGCTTTCCTCCTGTTCTAATTTAGATGATGATTTACTTGACCATGAGAGATGTATTCACTTGTCTCAGCTCGCTAAACAAACTTCTTCAGCTTGGAAGCATAAAGTCATCGCTATTTCCCGCGTTAATGGGGTAGCGCCAGGAACACAAGAAGAAAGACTCCATTTAAATATCATATTATATCATCTACCTAAACTTTTTGAAATAAGTAAAATATCAGTAATGTAATTAAGAATATCTCGAAGGATTCAGATTCTTTACCTTAGATATCCCATGAGTAACCAATATTCTGCACACATGAAATCTACTGTCAAGTGAAAAATGGATGTAGATGATTTTTTCTAGAAACATTGAGTCGGGAAGTGATGGTGTATATAAGTACATGACATCATAGCGATTGATCACCTGGCATACAAGCAATAATATCCTGTAAAGATTACAGATAAATGTGTGTTGGGGATAGTCATCGTGATACTACTGACTCCAAGTCTTATATTCTTCGGTTTAATTAAGAAATACTTCAGCTGTTCAAGTGTTGTAACTTACAGACAAGAATGTCCCATTACGCATCTGTCACTTCACAACACAAGACAGTATCACAGAAAACGGTAAACTACAGGTCAATAACAAGACAAATAGTGACGTCATTGTGGTATCGAGTATTGTAATGCTGGCAAGTAGAAAGGAATCTAGCTTGGGTCTGTGTGGTCTGTGTATATATGTAACTCTATGGAACTCAAAGATGTTCCTGGCGCTTCTTCCCCAACGACTTTCTTACCTGATTAAGAGAGACATGAACGACCTTTGTGTAGGTTTTGATATGTCAGATGCCACGTTACTCATTCAGTCATAGGAAAGAATATCGACCATCATAGAGAAAAAATAGACTTATTTTCCAACCTTTAGACAGAAAATTAATAATCAAATGAGAGAGATAGATGGATAGATAGATAGATAGATAGATAGAGAGAGAGAGAGAGAGAGAGAGAGAGAGAGAGAGAGAGAGAGAGAGAGAGAGAGAGAGAGAGAGAGAGAGAGAGAGAGAGAGAGAGAGAGCCTTCCTTGACAGGGAGAGCTGCAAAGTCTTCCTTGAGATGATACACACAATATCACAATCAACAGAGATTGCGGGACGTCTGTCACCGTCATCCTTACTCCCACCTCACACTCTCTCTTCATACAATTTCCACAATGTAATGTGCGGTAGGTACTCACTTTACTGTATCATTAACATATCCTAGATGCCATTTGAGCATTGTTTCCTCCTATTTTACAAAATTTTTTGTATTCAAATTTCTCACTGTGGCGTTTTGGTTGTTGTTGGTTATGTGGGCAACAGAAGGACCCAACCCGCGGGTCGGTGTCCTCCCGCCAGCAACCCTCCTCCTGTGTCTGTGACGTCATCTCGGACGGCAAACTCTCTCATAACACTCGGAGTAATTGGTTTCCTTTGCTGTATAAAAAGATCGTCGTCTGCTGATCACACACACTGTCCTCTTCTGTTGATGGCAAATTGAACGCATTACGACCAGTTGACGTTTTTGATAAGAAAATGAAAAGTGCAGAAAGCCTAACTATCTACCACTGCACGCCAGAGAGATCATTAGTCATTAAGCTGTAATTACATCCTTCTGGTAAAAATAACAGTAATGAATTATAATAATATAATTACAATCAGATAATTAGGTCTATTTCATTATTTTTAGGTTCATTCTGATGAGAGACAAGGAATAATTACCAAGCAAATTATGACTTCTTCACATTTAGTGAATGTGTCGTTTTGTTCCTCATTCCTGCTGTCCCATCCCAGGTCGTCATGTCCTCACCCTGATTCCTACTCCATCCATCATCCTTATATCCTTCACCCCAGAGCTTCCTCCCGACTCACCTCACTACCAACCCTACTTCCTTCTTCCCATCCCAACTCCTTTCGTTGGAGTCCTGTAGTCCTCATCACGTTCCTATCCACTCCTTCTCCTACTCTCAGTCACTCTCATTCCTATTCACTCTCCTGTTCTCTTCACTGACATCTCTACCATCTCTGCTCCTCCTCCTCCTCCTCCTCCTCCTCCTCTCTGTCTCTCTTCCTCACTGCTTCACTAGCCAGCCTGATTCCCCTCACCCTAATCTACCCCTTCTCTCTTCTCTTTTGTATGAATAACAACATCAACGAAACTTTCATAAGTAAGAAGAAAGAAACATTGAGTTTGTAAATTTTACAAAGTTCGAAACTTAGTCATCGAAGTTAGGTGAAAATTGTCTTTTGATTCACCTTCATGAATGATAATGTTAATAAAGCTGAAAATAATGCACAATTTGTACACAATCAGAAAAATGGTCCTTATTCTCAGTTTTTATTTTTCTCTGTTAACACCAGGACGTCATCGCAGAAGGCTTTTGTTGAACAGTTTTGTCACTGATGGTGTAGCAAGTCTTCATCAAAAATAATCAGCCACATCGATTATCGAAAATAACTGCAGGTAGCAATGATGCTCTATATGAAACATTCGCTAACAAGGGCCTATATTAAGCTCACTATGATTTTTCTTAACAAGTGCGAATAATGGACATCAACAATAGCTTTTGATGCTCCCAGTGATTTGTAAACAGCCTCTCTAGATCACTTTGATACTTCATCTGATTCGAAAACAATCTCTCGATCTTTTATTGATTTACATAGGTATTCATAAGTATACGTAAGTGAGTGAGTTGGGAGTTAGCAAGTATTATCAGACTGTGGGAATCGACATGTGCGCAAAGGAGAGGTTGTCAGATGTGAACGTGATGAAAGAGGAGGCAGTTGGAATGTCTAATCATGTCCTTGGTGGAGGTGAGGGTAAAAGGGGGTGGTGGTTTTTGGAAATCAGGACAGTGCCAGAGTATGTGAAAAGGAGAAAGTTGAGAACGAATGTGAACAAAAGTAAGGGATGAGGATCTAAAGGCATTTGTAACAGATCTGAAATAACTTGTAATATATCTACGAGATATTGCGATCAGCTGTCCTGCAGGAATGATACAATAGCCTCTCACGTAGAGACAGAGCAACGTCCTGTCTCACAGGACTGTTACAACAGCCTGCCTCACAAGGGTACTTGAAGCTGTTAAGCGAACTGAACATAAGTTGTGTTGCAAAATGAAAGTGATTTAGCGGAGACAGACGGCTGAGAGAGTGTGTCAACTTCAGAGAATTCTATTAACCTGCCATCGAAAGCAAATGTCAGAGGGCCTTAGAAACGTCGCCGTCAGTGATTGCTTGGGAATAGAGAACTGACAGGGAAAGATCTCTCTGAAATACCTGAACTCACACACACACACACACACACACACACACACACACACACACACACACACACACACACACACAGCCATTTAACGAGTGGTGTCCGAAATGATACTTGAGGAACAGAAGGAAGCAACGTCACGGTGCATGGAAAGTGATAGTTGACGAGAGGTGACAGCAGGAGAACTGAGAGGGAGGAAGACTTTTATTCCACTGAGGCCAAAACCGAAGTGGAAAGAGAGACTTATTATTCTTTCTCCCTTCATCATCTTCCTTCAGTGTGGTGTAGAACCTGTGCTGGTATATCATCTCACTCCCAACCCGCCTCCCATTCAGGGTAACGCCAGCCTCCATTTGCATTAGGTAGGCAGCCATCATCTTCCGATACTGCAATCACCACCGTTGTTTACTCTATTTGGCCTGGCTATACTGCTAAGCCCTAGCGCAAGCCTGGTCTATCCTCACACTAGGCTAGAGTGTATGTTTTGGTTCAAACCATAAACCATGTTTGAAGAAAGAATGCTTACCTGTGTACCGACGCTGAGGCTCTGCTAAAGCAGCAAAGGCAAGCATAAAGCACCATCAGGGAGAGAGAGAGAGAGAGAGAGAGAGAGAGAGAGAGAGAGAGAGAGAGAGAGAGAGAGAGAGAGAGAGAGAGAGAGAGAGAGAGAGAGAGAGAGAGAGATAAGGGAGTCTGACAAACTGAAAGGTAGACTATAGACATTGATAAACAGACAGACAGTTAACGAGACAAAAGAACAGATAGACATACAAATAGACAAAAAGACGGGCACAAAAACTGTCGATGAAAAAATAAGGAGAGAACACGATTAGAAAGGCAAACAGACGAACCATAAAGACTGAAAGACAAAAAAATAAATGCAGTCAGAAATGTAGTTATAAATACAGAAG
>NC_092253.1:1040000-1132500 GCF_036320965.1 Panulirus ornatus | reverse complement strand
TCACATGGTGATGCCAGTGGAGGATGGATCACTGGACAGTCCCCTCACAGTGTTGCTTGCTGGGTGGCTCAGTAAGTGTAGCTGGTGTAGCACCCTCAAGGTGCGTCCTGAGTCTGGCTGGCCAGCAGGAGGAGAGGTGAGTGGGTGTCAGGATCTGTGCATACTGCAGGTCATCACAACGTAATGAGTCATTATTATTCATGGCTGTCAGATGGGTCGTATCCCCTCACGACCTGCGCTCCTTACTGACGACCCACTTGTCTCGTGCCTCTCCCTACCTACCTCCTTACCTCCTTTCTGTTACTCCCTTCCCCATGTTGTACCACTCCCTCCCTCCCTCCCTCCCTCCCTTACTACATCTCTCACTCCGTTTATGTCAAATGGGGTCACTTGGTCACACATACGTACACAAGTCACACGCAAACGCAAGGGCACTGTTCTTAAAATGCGCTGCGAAGACAACCCCTTACTAAAGAGTAACGAGAGAGAGAGAGAGAGAGAGAGAGAGAGAGAGAGAGAGAGAGAGAGAGAGAGAGAGAGAGAGAGAGAGAGAGAGAGAGAGAGAGAGAGACAGAGAGAGAATCTTTATTCAAAGGCCAGCATCCTCCGCGCGTCCTGGAATCTAAACACCCCAGTTTCTCCTCATTTTCTAAACCTCTGACAATTTTTCCATCTCAGCTCCCTTGCCGCATTATCTCCAAGTTTTCTTTTCCACTCTCCCTTTCCTCTCACGTCCTCTCCCACACTTCCTCTTCAGCTACCCTCTTTCCGCCCTACCCTTTCCACTCCTCCCTATCCCCTGCTCCCACTTTGCATTCTCACCTTACGTACCACTTATTGTACCATAGCTTCCCATGTTTTTTTCCTCGTCCCTCTCCCCCTCTCCCCTTTTAGGTCATTACTCTCCAGTTTCCCTCCCCTCCTCACTGCCATCTTCCCCCAACATCTCGCTCACTCTCTCCAGCCATCATCTATCTCCATCAACATCTCATCCCTCCTCCTTCTCATTGTCCCTCCCACGCACCCTCCTCACCAGCGGGTCTTCCCTCACCCAGCCGGACCAGTGGCTTACAGTTAGGCTTTGCCAGGTCATCCCAGGGATTGGCAGCCGATACCCCGAGGCTAAGAGGCTTATCTGGGTAACTTCCTTCGTCTAACACACAGGGTGCTGGTAGGAGGTAGTGATTGAGGTAGGGCCTGTAGCACGGCTAACGCTGAGGGTACCGGTAAGTGTGAGGTAGGGAATCTGGCGGCATCAACGCTAGCCAGGCTATGGACATGGATGACAAGAATTAAGCAGAAACTGACTCGTGTTAACGACAAAGCCAACACGCACAAGATACATCAGCTGTGGTCCTGATGACATCCATCCTCGTGTACTGAAAGAGTGTGCCTCTGACTTGCACCTGTGCTTGCGCGTCTGTTCCGTTTCTGTTTAAAAACCAGAAATCTTCCTTCTTCTTGGAAGCATGAGCTGGTTACTCTGACATTTACTATTTCCAACGTCTTTGAATCCCCCTCATCAACTGCAAAATCATCAGACACTTTACGTCTCATAGTCTTGTCTCTGAAGAAAAATTCTGGGAATGCTATGTAGCCACACTTGATATATCAAAGGCTTTTGATAGGGTGTGGCACTGGGGCCTCATCTCTAAACTCCCCTCATTTGGTTTCCCTCCCTCATATGTAGTCTCAGGACGATCCATCTAACTGTATAAGAATGTACAGAAGCATATACAGTATTGTATAAGATACTGAAGTATATATAGTAATGTTAAAGAAGATGATGAAGCATATACAGTATGACCATTGATGGAGCAGCCACTCCTCCTTTCTCCATCAACAATGGTGTCCGTCAAGGTTCTGTCTTGTCTCCTACATTTTTCCTTCTTTTCATAAACGATTTCCTTTCTTCCACAAATAACCAAATGACGACTTAACACTGAATTCCTCCACATCCTTCAATTCTTCTCTTTCTCTAACTCGATTCAAGACAAAAAGGAAATATTTTCCAAATACAAAAGCTACTTAACATTAAGTTTGGGTGAATTGTTCGATCGAATGCAGTCAAAATGAGTCATTCGTTCAAATATCTAAAATCTGCTTACAAAATCTCAACTTTAGCAGAAAGGTCATCTCTTCTCGTCACAACTTTCCCAAGAAATTCAGACTTGGAGAAGATACCTTATTGTGGTACACGAAATCTGGTTAATTTTTTTGCCCCCAAGACCCTGTGTCAGCCTATCTCTCTATCTGAAATTTCTCACAACTTTACTCTCCTTCACCGGTTTTGGAATTCCATCTCTTAACTCTATGAACATACTTGGTATTGCTGTAACATCCACTCTACCTTGGAACTCTACATAACGAGAATAGCTTAGTCTGCCTCTAAGAAACTGGGAGCCATATCAAGATATGAATATATCTTTTTTTTCCGAATAGTTGCTCTGTTTATTGAAAGGACTGATCCGTCCTTGTATGGAGTATTGCTCTTACATCTGGTGACGTTCAGCTTACATGACAGAGATGAGTCGAATACATTCCGACTTATCAACTATCCCAAGCTAAGTTCGGAACTTGACTCGACCTACGTCGCAATGATGGTTCGCTTCCCTCTTCTATAGGTATTACTTTGGTTCTTACTACCGAAAGCTGGCTGCTTGTGTGCCCTCACCACTGACTAGACCAAACAATATTTGACAAGCTGCTGCGTCACATGATTACTGTGTGGCCGTCGGCAACTCACAGGTGGGCTGGTTTTGATAACTGTTTCTTTCCCTTCATCTCGAAGCCTTGGAACGCTCTCCACCTTCTCATGTCTTTCCCAATAACTATGATCTGGCACACTTTGAGAGAGGTTTCCCACTTTCTTCAAACTATGTAAATATATTCCCTTGCTTCTTCTTTTCCCCGCTCTCTGACTTCCCTCTCTTTGAATTAAGATCGGCCTTGATGTAACCCTTAGTCCGTGACTGGAACCTCCAACGTAAAAGAAAAAAAGTTCACTGATATATTTGTAATCTTTTTATGTTTAGAAACTTATTTCAATATCGGTTTCAGTCATGTTAGATCAGACAGATGATGAACAACGTAGGCGCTGTTTGTTATGTTCGTAAATGAATAACCATAATTACTTTACGAGTCAAAATACAATGTATCATTCTGTGGAAATTATAATTGCTATACATAAACCTAATTTTTGAATTCACATGCGAGGATGTGAACCACCACACTTTCCCTGGAGAATTATACACGCTGGCCGAGATGGTGTTTACATACCATCAATAGATAAATTCTAATCTTCGTTACCTTGTCAGGTATTGTTGATCAACAAACAGCTGGCAGTTGTGACTCTATTTGAGGAGCCTCTTCCGTCTGCCGCGGGAAATGTTTACATTAACAGAGATTTATTGGCATTTCCGAAAGATTTCTAAAAGGATTCCTGTTTTGTTGTGATGGGTACCATGTTCACTTTTATTACTCAATACAGTTCTCTCTCTCAATACATATATATATATATATATATATATATATATATATATATATATATATATATATATATATATATATATATATATATTTATATATATATATATATATATATATATATATATATATATATATATATATATATATATATATATATATATATATATATATATATATATATATATATATTGTACCAGGCAAAAGAACACAAATTCAACTATCAATCTATTATAAAACATATATGTAGCTGTAATAATGCATGGCACGAGAATAGAAAGTTGTTTCTCTTGACTTTCCTAAGGCATTTGATAAAGCGGACAATAATGGCTGCTGGAAAATATGAAGAAATATATGATTATAACATCAGAGTACTGGGGTCTTTCCTTTCTCAGCCATTCTATTTTTCATCAGAAAAAGATAAATCTCGCAGAAAAATGGAACTTTTAAGTAAAAAGCAGAACCTTCACGTAAAAACAGGAAAAAAAAACACAAAAATTTTATATATTTTTTCCTTCTACTGAAGTTCACATAGAAAATCTCTTCCGTCGTCACGAGATAAAAACCTGACGTTTATTCGTGTTTCTTCGGAATATAACAAGTGTAAGGGTGATGAGCAGCCGACCTGCACGACCTCCGTCATGTTGGAATTTTTTGCTTATTTCTTGGACAAGAAAAGGTCGACTTTTTGGTCATTGTTAAAATCCTGGAGCTAGTGTCGGCGGGAAACTTCATAGTTCATATTTATCTCATCAAAGTGATGGAGGTTTTATGTGCATCATCTTACGGTCATCTTAAATCTTAAGAAGTATTCATAGACTTTTTCTATTGTCCAACCTTTCCTTCCTTCTAGAATAAAGTTCACGTTCAGAGTTTTCACATTATCTTAAGAAAGCAAACATACGTTATCATCATTCCTGATGTTGTGCAGCTTTCACAACTGACATGGGTACGTTTAGAGTCACCAGTCTGGTGACTCATAATGGTTGGTTACCTTGTCATCCGTGCATTATGTCCCGTCTGTTGGTCTTGAATACCTGAAGTATCCAGTCTGTACAGCGAGGTAACTTACAGAACCATTCACTCTGTTGATCCTTACTTTCTAACAGACTCTCACACCTCTGTCTCTTCCTGATAACATTTCTTACTATTTCTGGAGGGATTCTAGTCTTGTATGTCATTGGACCACAATGACAGTCAGTCTTCAGACCATAGAAAAATGGAAAAAAAATGTAGATAGTTTATTTGTTCATGCAAGTAGTGGTTCATTCTTGGTATGGCAATCCATGTTTTAGGTCCATATAATTCAATCTTTTGGAAATAAGGGAAAAAGGTTCTATGTCTCCCTCTCTCGCTGTTAACGTTTTTACCACAAAATGAAAAGTAATAATGCAAGGACAACCTCCTTCCTCTCAGGAGATGGTAGCTGGAGGAAATTAGGCTTTACCCTTCTGGCCACTTTCTTATTAACTTCCTGAAAAATCTAATTAGATTGTGGAGAAAGGTGAGGCTTCTACGACAGGTGCTTTAGTTACTGGTGGATTGTGCACGTCAGCAACATCTGAATCTTGCAGGGGATATTAATAAACTTTTCATATGTAGAGAAATTTTCCATAGCATCCACGAGAGCCATGCTGGAGGATGCTCCAGAGACCTGCTGGAAGACCCATCAGACCTGCTACAGGAGCCACCAGCGACCTTCTGGAGGAGGCAATCTGCTGCTGGAGACACCACAGAGCTGCTGGAGGAACCACCAGACACCTGCAGCAGGAGCCACCTGTTACCTGCTGGAAGGTACACCAGAGCCTTACTGGAGGAGCCATATTGGTCCAGGACTGGCTGCTGGTGTGAACATAAACGTGAACTCTTGAAACCTCATTTTCCTCAATGTGATATATATAATATGGCCTCAGCGTTATGACCTATTTTATCATTTCATCATTTTATCATTTCCTCACTAATGGAAGTCATCAGACAGGCAATCAATTTCCCATTATATGCTTCATCCTGGTGGAGAGAATATGGCTCCCAGGGTACTCGATACCTCTCGTGTGATCAGTGACCAATCACCTCAGACTCATTACTCTTCTCATCAAGGATGACGGACAAGTTAAATAAGACGTCTCTACACGGCTGGAGAATTGACACCGATCGTACGTATAGCACTTTAAACTATAATCATTTCTTTCCTGAAAGTTTGATAATTTTCTGCTGTGACACTAATACTTCTGTGTGCTGGGGGAGAGTAGGACCTCTTCATGCTGGGGGAGAGCAAGACCTCTGTACGCTGGGGGAGAGTAGGACCTCTTCATGCTGGAGGAGAGCAAGACCTCTGTATGCTTCGACAAATTCCAATCACGTTACTGGCGTTGTCCGGGCGGGTTGCTGGACATGATAAAGAATGGATGATGTTGATGGTCAAACAGCAGTTAGGATGCTCGAACTGGATTTGCTTTAGAGAATCAGATGGCTTGACATAATAACAGGCAGCCTTAACCTATCGATAATTCAAATTACTTGCATAAAGCTACGAGGAGGAGACTGGAATTATCTGCATCGTAATAGCTCATAACTCAGCTCTTAATGAGGGACTAATTACAACAACACATCCCACCCAGGAAGTAGATCGTGGATTTACATATGGCGCGAGGAAATGCTCGTCACCAGTATGGTTTGTGGCACACTCTACCACACCACCACACTACCCAGAACACAGCATCATCTGCCACACCCACCACACTACCCAGAACACAGCATCATCTGCCACACCCACCACACTACCCAGAACACAGCATCATCTGCCACACCCACCACACTACCCAGAACACAGCATCATCTACCACACCCACCATACTACTCAGAACACAGCATCATCTGCCACACCCACCACACTACCCAGAGCACAGCATCATCTACCACACCCACCACACTACCCAGAACACAGCATCATCTGCCACACCCACCACCTAGGCCACAAGTTACCGTCACAGTCACCTTCAGGTGGATGGTAATGTAACGTTAATGTGGCCAATTACGTAGCCACCACGACTGACGTCACTGACAGCCAAGACACATATCGACACTTAACGACGACCTCACTCGTCTGAGTTGGTGAGGGACGATAAAGTGGCGTGTCTAGTGGATACGTAAAGCGTATAACAACAGTGTGAGACGACCAGGAACGTCTCAGAGGGTTGGCTGTGAGTGGTTCACGACCGCTGGGTTTGAGCCGAGATAACGCTGTAGGTGCTAATCTTGCCTCTCCAGGCCGGGCCAACACTCGTTAAGATGCAAATGCTCGGCTGCTGGAATCGCCAGCTCAACCAAGTCAACGTAAACAAGTCCAGCAAACATCAGGATGTATCTTTATACCACAGAACAAACATACGTCTGCCAAGCAAACAATTGTAACGTCCTTTTGTTGACAGTGCAATCTAAAGCGGCACCAATGACAACACTTCATCGTTACGTTCATGTTGTGTCGAAGGTAAATATTGTAAACTTGCGACATGATAGAGAGAGGCAGTTCATGCTGTGATCTACTCGTTACACCAGGTGGAGGTGTGTTGCATGAGGAGAGATTCTGTCATGCACAGCATCAAACTAAAGCAAACATTATCATGCACCGCACCAGACTAAGAAAAACACTGTTATGCACCGCATCAGACTAGAGAAAACATTGTTATGCAGTGTATTAATGACGAAAAAAGAGTGTCATGCATTGTTTTTGTACCACAGTGACACCTCTTTTGGTGCTCCTGTCAGCAGTGCACACAAACAGGCACACGGACAAACATGTTTTACTGACACAACAGAAATAAACATCTTTCTCTGCCATGAAAAGCTCTGACCGATCACTTGTTATAACGCTTCTGTGATGAAACGCTCTGGTTTATTGATTCTCATGACATCATCATCATCGTTACCCTGCGTGATGACTGGTTACATGTATGACGTCATTGTTTTAAAGTCTTCTGTTTGATTCTCGTAATGAGTTAACGTGAGTAAACCATGAATGTCACGACGCTGGATATCTACCAGCTGATCTCTCTCTCTCTCTCTCTCTCTCTCTCTCTCTCTCTCTCTCTCTCTCTCTCTCTCTCTCTCTCTCTCTCTCTCTCTCTCTCTCTCTCTCTCTCTCTCTCTCTCTCTCTCTCTCTCTCTCTCTCTCTCTCTCTCTCTCTCTCATGTACCACGTTGATAACGACTTCTTCCAATACTAATCACACACCACAGACAATATTTGACTACTTATTCATGTAGACACCAAACTATTACTACTTTTTATGCTAAGTGAGTCAGAGGAACACTGTACCATAAACTGGCTTAGAACCTAGTGTTACCCTCACGTAGATTCATGATATACAGAAAACATTCTGATGTTCTCCCAACACTTCAACACATGACATAAGCCGCTACATGTGTTTCTACGTCACCCACATCATCATACTATTCTGATATTACGATATTATTCTCATATACTTTATAGAACACCCCCTTTAAATTCTTGTTCGAGCTAGATAATATTTCCTCATAACTTTTCATTATAAAACAAATATTTCACATTCCAATCCAAGCCAGACATTCCCAGAATCATCCTCGTGGAATACGATCTTCCTCCCCGCTTATATTAGAAAGAGGAAAAGATAAAATTAAGCTTAAATCAGACAACCTCGTCTTAGATCAGCAGGCCCTCTATTGTCTGTCTGCCATGTGTTCCCATGTACATCATTGTTATCAGAACAAGACATCCTACATTCCAGTTTTACCCAAACCAATCATGATATTGTACTCATATGACTCTGACTTCAGAGGTGTTTGGTCTGTTCTCACCAAAGCTAGTCATTTTCAGTGCCATTCTAACCCAAAGCAGCCAGCTACCTCACCGTTCTAACCCTCATCCTCATTCAGCCTAGTAACCTACCTCATAATTCTATCATTTCGCACCACTGTAACCCAAGACGAATTCCTGACACTATTCTGAGCCTCGCCAGTCTCCTCTACACCGCCCTAACCACTGCGGGCCTTCAACACCTCTCACATATCGATCTAAACCACTTATATGTACGACATTTTACCCCATCCCAAACACCTTCCCGATTTCACAATAAAAAGAGAGAGAAAAAAAAAGGTTAAGTTGAATATGTAGAGTTCCTTCTCCTTCCTGCCAGATAACGCTATACTCGAACTATCAAAGAGAAACTTCGACTCGACCCCGAAAAATTCCTCCCCAGACACCTGCAACGTTTTCCCAAGGACCTCGTCGGAAAATTTTTCGCTTTACTTAATCGAATAACTTGGCATAAGAGCCTGGCACTACAGCGTTATTTTTTCTTGTAAAGAGGTTCTTATGGGCTGATTTTATTGGTGTTCCAGGGATATGTACCTGGTGCGAGGCTCAGTATAACGAGGACTTGTGGGAAGAAGATACTGAAGATGTTAGGATATTTTCTTTTCTTTTTTAATACAAGACTCTGGGATCTGGTCGTGTCATACCTACATAGATCTTCTTTTCTGTGTGTGTTACTAGTCCTCAGCATTTCGTTGTGTGCAGTTTCAGGAGCGTCTTCATCATGAGAGTGAGGGAATAAACAAGTAGCACTTCCATCTCCAATGTGGTCAGAAGTGTCCCAGCTGAGCCAGACAGTAGCCTAAAGTACGAGAATTTCTTTTCTTAACGTCTGCACTTAAACGTAGTCAGCGTGAGTAATTACCCATTTGGGAAAGATAATGGCAAACTAAAGTCAAATCACAACTACACTTTAAATGTACCGTTAGCTTGCGTCCTGCTTCGTCCTACCTAACTAGAGAGAGAGAGAGAGAGAGAGAGAGAGAGAGAGAGAGAGAGAGTATTTCTACTTTAAATGAAACTTATGCTAATCATTCGCAAATGACCACAATCATTCCCTGAGTATACCACAAAGAACCAGAATTCGATAAGTTAGATTACATTCTGAGCTGCATGCGTCACGAGAGTAGGTAGTGATTACTTAGTTCATGACTCTGGACCATGTGTGCTGGAGCTCTGTGATGAGTCTTACCATTGTAATGCCACCATCTCTTGCAGGCTGGTCCTCAGGAAGGATGTCATCAGGAGGTTGCTCCTTGGGTCATTACTTCGTCCTCCTTCCACTGTCGCATCCTCCCGAGGATACAAACGCATATGATTTGGTAAATGTCTTGTTTTTTATCTTCAGGTTACTGGTGTATCAATAGCTATCATTTGTAGCCCCTACAGCAAGATGGTACAGTGTTTGAGCACTATGGTACAGCAACGTTTGAGCATGAGCTTACAACGTTTGAGCATGACGGTACCACCCTTCGCTATGGCGGCGTGACTTTAGATAAGACACTGACACTTTAATAAGCAGGTGAAAGGTGACGCAATCATACACAAAGGTCGTAGCGTCATGCTCAGGAATCGTACTCAGAGGTCGTGCTGAAGGGGGTAAAACACACTCAGATCAAAGGTTTCGTTTTTAATTTGGTTTTGTCGTAAAGAACAATTTGAAAGTTGTGTTCCTGGACACTTTCATGTCCAGTAATGACGGTCATTTCACCTTTACGGTTCACAAAGCAGTTAAACATTATTGGATCAGGACCGAATTACCTCAGTGTTAATCCGGGACCCTCTAGAATAATCAGCATCACGGTTCTAATTAACTCCACCCATAACTTTTGATCACGCCTTTATCTCTTACGTGGAAGCTCTAAACAATTTCCCCAAAAACTACGTATAGCAATAAATATCTTTCAGTCGTGAAAGCTTCTGCTCAGTGGCAAGTGTATCCTGACGAAAAAATATTGGCCTTACAGAAGACAATGATATTCTCAAAGATGCAAAAATGATTACAATATCAAAAGTATTCAGATATCGAAGTAAATGTTTTAAAATGTTTTAAAGCATTTCTTTCGACCTTTTCTTTATATCTTGAGGTTTAGATCAGTCCAGCGATATTACGGGGCCGATGGGCTACACAGACTCATTAACAATCCAGAGGAAAGCGACAGATGCTCGCGGTGTGACTGTACATCTTTCGTCATTGATTCAGTGCAGGTGTGGCACGAGATACCTGTGCTACTGTATTTCATCTAACTTTTTCTCTCAAGCCAGCATCAATGTCGGTATGGGACAATACGCTTCGTGTAGTTTCAGCTTTTGCAGAGCGTCTACTTCTCCCAGTTACTTGTGGTGACTCACCATCAGCAAGCAATCAACCAACGTAACCAGAGGCTGAGGTATTGATCTACCAGGTAACTGTGTCCAGCTCGGAATTATTATTTCAAAGTGTTGATGATGCTGGGAGAGTCAACACAAGTGAATCTCGTATTCAGTAAAACATATCTTAGTTGTTAGCGGAAGGCGATTGTTGAGTTTGTACGATATGATTTATATACACATAACCTAATCTTCATCTTTATCTTTATTGTTCTAGCTTCCAGGTCACACTGACAGCAAAAAGGGCACACCTTACATAGTCATAAACATAGACAAAATTTGGACACAGTACGAAAATGCAGAATAACAGACAGACAGACAGTCAGTCAGAGACAAGAAAACAGAGCGAAAACAGGAGTCTCTAAATCCTCCCCTCCTGTATTATTGATTCCAAAAGTAGTAGCAGAAGTTAAAAGAGGATTCGTCCTGTAAGACTCATGCGTCTATTCACGGCGTTATCTCACTAAAGCGGGAAATGGCGAGACTAAATTCTCCTTATCTCTCTTTTTTTTCTTTATGTAACTTTATTACATTGGATGTACTGATATGAAAGTCAACTTCTACACAATTAATCTTTCCAGTCAAAGTCATCATTTCCAGAGAAATTTCCTGGGAACTAATCTCTCCAGGTCTTAGAGTCAGAAAATTACTTCCAGGAAAAGCTGGGAACCTGTCACTTGATAGACTTTTCAAAGGTAAATAAGTAACCCGCGCTCAATTTTCTTTCTTGAGACCTTCTTAGCGGCGTCACTACTGGAGTCTGTCCCTCACCTTCTCAAGACATTAATGGAAACTTTGAAGGTTCCAGGATGTGTTCACGTGGAGAGACAGACACAAGCGCCCACACCTACGTCACTCTGTTCCCTCCTCTGCTAACTACCTTCTTTCGGCTCCTTCGCTCTCCCCTCCAGCATCATGACCACCTCACCTCACCTCACCTCGCTGCCCCAGCAGTCTCTCCTGTCTTGTACAAGTCTCCTGCAGGAGACCCACACTCATATGATGACGTCAGCGATCATAACTACAATGCTTGACGTCACCAGTTTCATCTGAATGTTCACGTTAATTCGGAGAGGAGTTTCTTTCAGGAACGAAGATGTCTTTGTTTTATGTATGTCATATACACAACAGGTTTAAAAGAAAACGGGAGAGATGTGGGACACCGGAATACAAATGTTGAGCGTGTACAGTCGAGACGTGGCTTGTGTGAAGGTAGCGGCGTGAAAACATTGCTAAGCTAAAGCGATGGCTCAAATCAGTATCAAAAATAGATGGAGAAGAAACATTATGGATTGAATAACACTTTGTTAACTTCAACACACTAGAAGTACTCTGAGCTTATGTATCATATCCAGTTCATCATAAAACTAGCAATGGATTAGACGGAAATAGGAAATCAGTCCTGTGAAGAAAGTTATTTGACCAGTTTCATATGTTCCAGATGACTACGTGTAGTGAGGAAAATGTACACAAGATGCAAAGTGAAGATGACAAACAAAAACGAACTGTTGGGGAAACGAAAGTAATGAGATTTGATTCTTGATAACTATGCCCAGAGTTGTATGATTCTGTCTGAAGGGAAGAAAGATATTTGGAACGCTGAGCAATAAACCTGACATTCTTAGTAAGTAAAGGTATGAACCGTCCCTCCCGTCTTACTGTCTTGACCCGCTCATCAAAGTTCCAAAGATATCCAGTCTGATGCCGCCCCATCCATGGTATGGCTCTGAGAGCAGACAGACACAGGAAGATGTATATTCAGGTCAGTAATTGATCTATCTATTGGTTAGAGAGTCGGAAGATCCAACATTCAAATCGAAAAGAATCAAACATTGACCTCGTTGACCTGGCCTCACCTCTGACCTTTACCAGGGTCAAGACCTTAGAACGATCCCGCTCCCGCCTGCTGGCCAGGCTCTCCTCGCCTCTTGCTCACATTGTTCCCTGGTCCTCACGCCCGTGTGGTGTGTGGGTGCTTGGTGTCCCCACCTCCTCCTAGTCCTCTCTCCCTCTCTCTCTCTCTCTCTCTCTCTCTCTCTCTCTCTCTCTCTCTCTCTCTCTCTCTCTCTCTCTCTCTCTCTCTCTCTCTCTCTCTCTTCATTATTCTTTTTTTTTCTATCGTGGCTTAATTACCTTATTATTCATCAATATCCATTTCTCCATTTCGTTCTTTACTCCCCACAATACATAAGTTCTCGTCGTCATGACTGGAATATGTGTGTTCTTGATCATACTTGTGATCATCATTAATATATGATCACCATGTGGGTCAGACTGTGGGCGGAGTAACCTCCACTTGGCAGTCAAACGTGTCCTGGATCTTGTTGGCCACAAACAGGTTGATCCATCCTTTTATACTTTCCCTCAACCTGAGTCTGATCGAAAGTTTGATCTTTGCGTCTGCTGTATAATTCAGATTGTTACACCTTTGGTTTCACTTATTCTTCAGTAATACTGGAACCTTTACTTCATAAATTGAAAGTAAACAGCGTTTTCTTTAGCACTTAACTGATAAAAGGAAATTTTAATGAAATACACAACGTTAATATTCTAAAGGATATTCCAATGAACAAAACTCAATAATCAAGTCATTGTTGCTCGACCTGTATTATATAATATAGCAGTGACTCGTTTTTGGGATACCCTCATACATCTAATTGATATCTGTGGCATTTTGTTTAGTGTAAGTATGGATCACATGGGCATAACTTGTTAGAACAAATGGCACGTGCAAATGCTGTCTAGTAACAGATAATTATATCTCACACCTATTTCTCAAACAGTAATGTAATTCAGCAATATTCATCCAGAAACTACATTAACTTTACATGATATGGTCTTCAAACAATCTTCGGTAAACAATAAGGAAGGAGGAGATTGTACCTAGGTGCAGTGGAAGCACCTGCTCCTTTCGCTACGATTAATTATAACTGTGTACCCAAAGCGTTGCTAGTTGAGGCGTCACTCAGACAATACCGCTGGCCACTGCCTCACGCAGGCTATTCATGCTTGGCTCATCGTTCACTCCCACCCTGGAGCTGGTAACAATGGCGGAGACGAAGTGCTGGATTCACTTTGTCTTTCTCGGATTGTTACAAGAATTTCCAGATCTGAAGTTTCTCATCATTTTGATGTCGTACAGAGAGAAGTGATAATGTTTTATGTTCACTGTACCAATAGCAAATCATATTTTACTAGAAATACTATATATGAAAAAGGATCATTTCTTGAAATATATGGAAGGTTCCTGTAAATAACCAGTCACTCTGATATACAACGCATAAACTCAGTCAACAAAAGCCACTCGAAAACACGTGGGAAATTAGTCCAATGAAAGTCGACGGACAAAGAACACATGCAAGTCTTCTAGGTTCATTTTTGCTCTGGTCAGGTATATGTACATATGTATATATGTACATGTGTATATTTGTATATGTCTGTGTATGTACATGTATGTATACGTTGAAATGTATAGGTATGTATATGTGTGTGTGTGGACGTGTATGTATATACATGTGTATGTGGGTGGGTTGGGCCATTCTTTCGTCTGTTTCCTTGCGCTTCCTCGCTAAAGCGGGGGACAGAGACTAAGTTAAATAAGATTATATATATATATATATATATATATATATATATATATATATATATATATATATATATATATATATATATATATATATATATACATATGAAGATTATGAGATTAAGAAGAATGCGTCCGTGTATAATGAAAAATTCAGGATCTTGTGTAAGAGAGTGTGAGGTGGTGGCGTGTGTAGTTCAGATACCAAGTACAGAAGTTAGAAGATAACACGGGCCAGCCTCGCCAAGCTTGCATACTAAATAGAATTTTTATTGACCTTAGGGCGTAAAAGGCATATTTCTCAGATAATGTCGGTAAGCAAGGGGGAGCTTGTGGGGAGAGTCGAAATGACAAGGAATGAGAGTGAGAGAGTGAGGAATAAGAGAAGAGGGAGTGATGTACACACACACACACACACACACACACACACACACACACACACACACAAACAAACATATATATATATATATATATATATATATATATATATATATATATATATATATATATATATATATATATATATATATATATATATATATATATCCTCAAATCTTCCCTACATCAGACCTTCATATAATAGATCACACAAAAGAGAGAGAGAGAGAATGCGTCGTACCTGCGTTAGAGAGAAGGATGAATCGGTCCCAAGGTTCGTATTGCGCCAGACGACCATCAAAGGCCAGTACTGGAGAACGTTAAAACATGCCTTTGAACGACATTTTTTTCTCTTTTCTCTGCCTTTCTGGTCGGCTGCGACTTCAATGGGTGTGGCGGACTGTTTAACATTTTGTTCACTTTACGTATGATATAGAAAGACGTATGAAGACATTTAGAGACTGTATCTAGACTGGAATATGGACATTAATGTATAAGGAATTTTAGGGTCATTGACATGACACATAAAAAGTTCCTCAAGTATTTTGAGTGAAGTGATAATGAGGATCAGGATCACTCTTGGCCACAACGGAGAAAAATTGTAAATGTTTTTTTTCTGGAATTTAACCGATCAATACGCTGGATTCTCGACCTGTCCTCATCCTAAGTGTTTGGCTTACTTACCACAGGGACGGCCCTGAACGAGGCAACTCTTGCAACAGCCAAATTGGTATGATCAACGGATTCTGTGTTCTTGTTTTTGTGCATGTGTCTCTGTGTGTGTTTGTGTGTGTGTGTGTGTGTGTGTGTGTGTGTGTGTGTGTGTGTGTGTGTGTGCGTGCGGGTGTGTGTGTAAATATACGAACAGATAGAGACAATAAACATTGATCAATGAGAAATATGGACATATTTCATGCAATATCAATTTTGTGGGTTGCTGGAAAAATTATGTCAGATTCACACAGCAGTAAGTGAGGATTGTCAACACTAAACGAAATGGAAGTAAATAGAACAGTAGCTCTGGAAAGTTTTCTTCTCGAACGATGAAATAATCTAAAAATTAGGTAGTTAAGCTCTTGACTGTTCTTTCCCATGACTCACTTGTTCACGGAAAGTTCAGAGGATTAGAAGTTCCTCACTGTAACATCGATACTCAACAAAGTTAATAAGATCTTGTCCGGAAATAATTGCACGGTAAGGTGGACGTGTCCGTAATTGGCAAACTTATAGATTCCTTCATTCGAGACAACACTGTAAATCACATAGAGATCACCATTTAATTAACAGTTAGCAACAGTTACTTGAACTCACTTCTCTTCCTCCCCTCACTCCGGGACTCGTCATTTTTCCACACAGACAAACCAAGATATTTACGTGGATTTTCGTAAAGCATTTGGTGAAGTTCCTGATCAGATATTACCGGCAATCATTTGCTGTAGATGAAGCTATACTTCAGTATGTAAGTTAATGGTTGACTGGCCGTAAACAATGATGTGAGGGTAAACATCACAACTGTTAGAAGTAACAAGTGGAGTGCCCTATGGACCAGCAGTTGGACCACCTCTTTTACTGATATTCATTAACAACACTGATAATGGATTGTGTTGTAGCTTATACAACTCGCACGAGATACTAACCTTAGAGTATAGCCACAACATAAGCTCTCTTAAGCTGCAAACTTGCTCAGAAAAAGTGGTACGCTTGGTTCATGAATGGAGATGAATTTTGATATCGGCAAGTACAGTGTCCGGTCATAACAAGAAGCCGAACTCTTATACGAATTCTGATGAACAGCATAACGAAATTGTGGGAAGAGTAAGCAGTATATAGCAGCAGAGAAAGACGAATAAGATTTTAACTAGTGACATTGAGCCGCAGTAGTTAAGAAAGCTTACCAGCATTTTTCCTTTACAATCTCCTTGATGTGTTGATCTTTCCACACTAAACTTTATCTCTGAGATCTCTTCCTTGATGTGTTGATCTTTCCACACTAAACTTTATCTCTGAGATCTCTTCCTTGATGTGTTGATCTTTCCACACTAAACTTTATCTCTGAGATCTCTTCTACCACCACAACAATCCTCGGAAGGACCGACCCAGTTGGTTGTAGTTGTTTCCATTCCTTTGCTCTCTATTGCATTCCTTTGTGTTTACTTGACCTGGTGAAGCATAGGTCATCACAGATGGTGCTGAAGGAGGAATAACGCTGGACACTAATCGTCCAGATGGTAACAATGGATACACATCAAAGAGAGATCTTGCTGTGGAGTGTTGATCCCCGCACGAGGATATATACACACCAGGTTCAAAGGCCCCTCAGCTGAGTGAGTTCATCATATGATGGGGAACTTGCGGATTACACAGTGGACATATCTCAAAGACCATACACTAAATTAAATACAAACAGGCTATGTAACCAGTCTGAGAATATTAACAATGAGAAATTGATTAACTTATGTACATAACAGCTGTGGTTACAGATGTATCTGACATACTACTCAGCTAGGAACTTCTCTTCGTTTACTGTTTGATGACGCGAACCCAAGCAATGGTAGGCATTAGGTGAATCTATTTGAAACACTTTAACACGTGCAGCAATATTTCAGTCTAGTTTCCTTGTAGTTTTAATCTAGGATTGTCTGTTGAAGATGCAATAGTGCACACAAAGGATTTGCTTATGAAAACGATATAAGAATCTCGCAGATAAACTCCTTAGATACTCTTGATATAAGAACCGATGGATTATTGGATACCTGGATTTTGTAGTTTCGCAGGTGACTTGATAGTTTACTAAGAAATTCACTAACTTCTCTGGAGATTAGTAGTTCACTTAGACTCTCGGTAACTCCCAGGAGGCTCGGTAATTTTTTAAGAGACTCAATAACCTCGTAGGAGTTCTTCCTAAGAACCTATTTCTAGAATTCAGTGGTACAGAGCAACAACTGACGTGATTTCCTACTTGACCCATAAAGTTAGAAAATGTGTAACGGACGACAATAATTCTGTATTGTCTCTCAGACCCATTTCTGAAACACAAACAGGAGAAAAATGGAGGGGAAAAAAAACTGTAAATAAGACCAAGGATGACATATATTGATAACATTTGTGCTTCTCCGTCACTTTTGACTGATCTATGTTTTCAAAGTCAGCAAACGACTGCATTACTCTCCACCAAAACTTTCATCTCTATCCTTTGACTCTGGTTCAAAGATAGCATGGTAAAGGTTTTGATGCATACCATGACACTCTATCACCATTTCAGGAATCATTTCACTCGACTTTTTCAACGTCCATTTCATACTAGATTGCTTTTCACGTAGCAGCCTTGACCCATAATCTTTTATTCTCCAATAAGAACATCAGTAGCGCCATAACCCATGACCTAAATCTTTATAGAGCCTTAACTTCACTTAGTCTGATAATACATAGACGTCATGTTCTGTGTTCATTGTGATCTTGACCATCAAATTCAGGAGCTCAAAATCATACTCATCGCAATGATATCAAGTGTACAGCAGCTACAAGGTGCACCATGCAATACTCGTTAACATATTGCATGACATTTCTGCTGTGTAGCCACTGGTAACTCAACGATGAGTGATTATGATGTCTCTTCCTTCCATCCATAAGGTCTGTAACTCGGTATCTTCTTATATTCTACCGAGCGGTAATATGCTGCCCATGATTTGAAGGTAAGATTTTTCCTTCATCAAAAAATTTAGCTTTTTTTCATTTCTACTTCGTGATATTTCTTACATTTTCTATCATATTTCATTTAAGTCCTGGCCTAGATAAGGATGTCTGTTCATGACTGAAGTTTAATAGACATCTAAAAAATATATCAATATAAACATTAAAGTTCCCTTCATACTTCAGATTTGATGGTCATTTAGCTCCTCATCCATTCACCATCACGAGTCGAACCCATCCTTATTCTCTCTCTCTCTCTCTCTCTCTCTCTCTCTCTCTCTCTCTCTCTCTCTCTCTCTCTCTCTCTCTCTCTCTCTCTCTCTCTATGCCTCCTCCTCCGCTGGAGACACCAACCGAAAGATCTCTCGACCGCTTCATGAATCCCTGGACTGTGAGAGACTGCTCTGGCATCACAGTCTTCCAAGTTTACCTCATAACTTTGTTAAAGTTTAAGTTGAACAATTTGTGGCTTAAATTATACCTTAACCAGTTACTTTGGTAGCAGACCTAGACGAAGCCCAACCTCTGACCTTTCAGCATTCAACTAAGCATCTCAGGACGAGGCCCATGGTACAGCGCACTACCCTCACACTAACACTCGTAACACTCACACTGTCTGAGTCCTGACTGAATCCTGGCTACTAATTTAATTTATGACCTTTAACCTTTACGCATGTGACCTGCAAACTACTCCCTGACTAAAATGTAAAACACACGACTCATGAAAAAATTTCACGAGGCTGCTACATACTTGCTTTCCTGTCTTCATGTTCAGACAACACCTAAAAAGATGTTGATAAAGACACAGATGACACCACTCTGGCTAGCCACGTGACACGGATGGGTCTTAGTATTATTGTTCCTTTTTTTTTTGTTTGAACATTTCTTAACATGGAAAAGACTGATATCACGGGGAGACAGTTGTTCTGAGTGCCCAGACCTGAGCCTTGTGTAGAGACAAACATAACGTTTGTATACTAAACACTGACTGGCTCTCATCCCCGAGTGATCACTATCTTCATGCATGGTTTTAGAATGAGTCTTTTGTATATGTTTGTCTGTCTGTATGTATGTATGTATGTATGTATGGATGGATGTATGTATGGTTGTATGGATGTATGCATGGTTGTATTATATATGTATGTATGTATGTATGTATGGATGTATGTATGGTTGTATGTATGTATGTGTGTATGTATGTATGTATGGATGTATGTATGCTTTTATGCATGTATTTTATGTAGGAACTTCTCATTAGGAGGAATATCTCTGTGTTTTTGCATGTCCGTGGATCCTAAAGATGCATACATGTACACAGATACATATACACAAATACACACACACACACACACACACATACATTATATATATATATATATATATATATATATATATATATATATATATATATATATATATATATATATATATATATATATGTATATATGTGTGTGTGTGTGTGTAAAGCTTTCATAGAGGTATAAAGTAATGTCTTTAGCAATGTGTACATATATCTATTCAAATGTATGTACGTATTTAGGCATATGTATGTGCCGCAGTCCAGGATATTGCCGGCAAGCATGATCACACAGGCGGCTACCAGTTACACCCAAACGAGGTCATTTAATGTCCTCACGAAGATAAGCCGAATTAGTAAGGCAAAGGACATCCGGCCATTTCCTGCACAGTGCAGATAGCGGGTGTGCCACCAGCCAGCCCTTGCTGTGCAACGGCAGGATGTACGGAAAGTTGACCTTTGAAGTTCAAAGTTTTCATTCTCAAGTAAGAAAAATGACGAGTATAAGACTGACAATCAAAGGACATCATATATATATCTTTTCTTTCATACTCCAAATTATCAAGAACCTTCAGGTTGCTGATAGCCCATAAGTTCACGTGAGTGTCTCCAGTTTATCGATTTCAAACTTCAGGTCACAGATTCCTCACTAATAACGCCCGAAAGAAAAGACAGAAGACCATAATCATTGTAGGAAAAAAATGGAATCTAAAGTGATCCATGAAACCTTGGCAGAGACGTTGTAATCTGCAGCTGAAGTTTCCCAAACTGATGCTGAGGAATTTCTTATGATGAATGGCTCCCAAGATCTGCCAACCCGTTCTCGTACCTTCATCACTCCCAGTGTCCTGTCCTCCACCTCACTAGGAGAGAGAGAGAGAGAGAGAGAGAGAGAGAGAGAGAGAGAGAGAGAGAGAGAGAGAGAGAGAGAGAGAGAGAGAGAGAGTCTAAGCACTTAAAATGTAGGTTAAAAAAAAGTTTGGAAGCGTCACAGTGAACGCCACAATGTTAGTTTGCCTCGAGGGAAGAGGAAACACGCCAGACTAGGACGATCCAGTGTCTTAAGTTCCCTTTAACTAGAATCCAGGAGAACCTCCAGTGTAGCTGGCTACGTTGCTATTACTTCCTGGAAGAAGAAGGAGCAACAGGTTTAATGATATGAGGGGACTGAAATGTAATAGATGTAATTCATTGATTTCATTTTTGTCTTTCATATATAATCATTTGATAAACAATCCTGCGTTGCTGCTCTGAGTATTGCCCGGAGTGTTTACACAAGGATGACTATAATCCAAGTGAACTTTATCACTCTTAGTTTTATTTTCTCTCTCTTATGTGAATGTCAAGAGTCGGCCGGCTTTGTGTGGTTTTGTCTTATTGTTCGAACCTTTGTGTGAAGCCGTGTCACCACATAAGGCTATAGAATATGTCTCTGTTCCGAACTTGTATTTGAAGCAGCGAGTCATCGCCTGAGGCCCCGGAACAGGAAATGACTCATAAATTTGTGTCCTCCTTATGTAGGAGTCTGATGCTTGTTGATGGTTTTGTTCCTTTGTGTGTGTGTGTGTATGTGTGTGTCTGTGTGTGTGTGTGTGTGTGTGTCACTAACCTTATGAGTCTGTATGTTTGTATCTTTCTGTACATCTGTCTGATATTCTCTTTATCTCTTTCTTTCTATCTATCTATTCATCTATCTATATTTCATCTGTGTATCTATTTGGTTATATCTACTGACAGCTCTAAGTTCTAGCTTACTTTCTTCTCTCTACTTGCCTCCTCATCGAACTGTCTCTTCTATATTCTATTAAGGTGATCAAAGATGACTGTTTTCTGTATCTGGATAACGATCATTGTGTATGACTTCAAGATTTATCGTTTTCGTACGATGTAGAAACTAACCACTGATACCTTTGATGAGCCACTCCAGAAAAAGGTTGGCTTCTAGTAAGCCTCACTAGGTTGGACCTTACCTACACTAAACAGGTAAACAAACTTTGGATCAGGACAGCCTTGATCGAGGAAAGGCTTCAGATTTTCTTTAAAGAGTTTAGAATCTTCTCGAGTGGACTGAGGTTGGTATTTACATTTCTTGATTAATAACGCGGCGAGCTTTGTCGGGCGTTCTTTGTTGTGAGATGAGAGAGGCCTGCGCCTTTTTGAGTTAGTTTCGAGTGAATTACGTAGATTAAAGTCTACTTTTTATGAATTTCCCTCATCAGAAATGCCTTTTCCGTTGCTTTAAGTTTTGTATTCTAAATCTCTCCCCGTGCTTTTATATATCTTTTCCCTTAATGAAATGCCTTTTTGATAAAACACATTTAAAAACGACACGATACTCTGAGAAAATACCTGGCCTCTGAACCGTATTAAGTGCGACGGATGAACAAGATTATTATCTTCCATGTAAGTATTGAGTTTATCTTACCTACGTGCGTCAGCGGTGTCGTGAAATGCTGGGGAAAGATTATCAGTACAGGCAAGGTCTGCGTGATACAAGAAGTAAATTTTAATGTAATATATAAAGTGAATAATGAATTACAAAATAAAAGAAGGGGATAAAGAGAGAATGATATATATCGACAGATATGTTCAGAGGAAAACTATAGATATGTGAATAAAAATCCAATATATGTAATCAAACTAACCTTAATCACTCCTGATTTTCGCAACAGTTTTCTTAATGTAATTCCTAAAGTTCGGCTTTAATTATTCTTTTTCATTTGTCTTTAATAAACGCTATTTTTGCAAAAAAAAAAAAATTGTCCCCAATCTTCTTTTTTTCCTCTTTTTTCCTTAGAACCTTTTTACTTTCAGTTTCTTACTTTATTATGTTTTCTTTTATATTTGTCATATCATTTTCTTTCTTAATCTTAACATTCGGTCTTCACAGTCATGGAACATGGATCTTGTTGTTCCTTGATCATATCTTATCATCTCTCCTCCCTCCGTCCCATTAGTTCTGGAGTTCATTCATTTATACCATCGAGTTCTCTGATATCGTCCTGGCCACATAAGCCGTACGCCCCAGCTCACACATCTGACTTTTCAACCATATGAGAATCCTACAGCAGGGGAAGAAGAGTTCTAACCTTGAGTAAGATTAAGCATTTACCAAATAGATGAGAATCTCACGCTAATGATCCAAGGAATGTTCCTTAATACCACCAATTAAATGAAATATACGAAGGTCAGCGGTCAGTCCTAGACATCTTTGAGTTCCTCGCTAGAATCTTGAGTTATCATTCCTCTGATATACTGCATGGCGAGGCTGGGGATCCATGTGAACTCTGATATACTGCATGGCGAGGCTGGGGATCCATGTGAACTCTGATATACTGCATGGCGAGGCTGGGGATCCATGTGAACTCAGTGATTCTGAAATGATGGGTCAAGTGAGGCAGCGAACTGGTCTTGAAAATGAGAGTAATAAGACATTACTTCACTGGTCATATATACATGTATCGTCAAAAATCAAACTAAAAAATAATTATACATGATTACGTGGTGATAATTATAACATTTACTGCTGTATCGCTCGAGGAATCGGCTTATGAGTTCTGCTAGTTCTAGGTTAAGCCCAAAAACCTCATCTAAGTCAGATTATAGACGTTCCTTAATGGAGGGGAGAAATCGCAGGCTTTTGGGAGTTTTTAATTCCTGGTGGTCCATGCTCATCCTTCTGAGAGCTCATTTATTTTTCCCGAGAGAGAGAGAGAGAGAGAGAGAGAGAGAGAGAGAGAGAGAGAGAGAGAGAGAGAGAGAGAGAGAGAGAGAGAGAGAGAGAGAGAGAGAGAGAGAGAGAGCTGGAAGCAGATTGGTAAAGAAAATAAGAAATAAAAAAAACGAGAAGGGGAGGAAATGGCAGAAAGAGAGAAAAAGAAATAAAAATAGCGAGAATGAAAGAGACAACACGGCGAAAGAGGAAGCACTGTCTTCATTGCACGGGTGATCATATAACTGTGTTAACTTTATCGACAAAATTTAGTTTCGGAAATATGAAAACATGGTACTGGAACCTGGGCGGATGACGTCCACCGTTTCTCTCTCTCTCTCTCTCTCTCTCTCTCTCTCTCTCTCTCTCTCTATATATATATATATATATATCTCTCATCTATATATATATATATATATATATATATATATATATATATTTGAGGACTTATAACAGTTGTTGAACAATCCATATCTCAGAGGAAGGGGCAGCTGGTGTTCTAAGTGTAGAGAGGTAAGGTAATCGTGTCTTCATGGCAGGGAAACGTACCTAAGATTTGTATCCTCCAGAGAAGAATGACCATTAAAACTCTTGGAACTTTTCCTTCTTTGTGTTTAAACTCTTCTTATATATCTTGGTACCGCTCCTCCCTCAAGAGAGTTCCTCCCTGTGATCACTGTGTGAGCAGTTCTTTTCATCCAGAGTTACGTCTTCATCCTTACTAAAGACATAAGAAGATCAGATTTTGTGTTATATATCACGAGTTATTATCCTCAACCTCATTTCTACCTGGGCAAGATAGAAGTTTCATGTTTCCTGAGAACAGATAATTTTTCTATGAAGCAACACGTAGGTCCAGCTGCCAATGACAGGTGTTAGATGTACTCATTATTCAGAGGAACAGAGAGGTGCAGGTAGTGCTGTACGTCCACTTGCACCTCGGCACAAACATAACAACGTGACAGGATCAATTTCGAAACGCAAACATTTCTCGTTTCTCTCAGTTTGGATACCAGACAGGCTCTGCAGGACTTGGCTGGGTATGAGTCGCTGATTGTGTGGATGATCTCTTCATGCGCTTTATTGATATCCTCATGACATTCACCTGTGTTTATATGTCCATGTGTATTGCTATTCGCAAATATATATATATATATATATATATATATATATATATATATATATATATATATATATATATATATATTTTTTTTTTTTTTTTTTTTTTTTTTTTTTATACTTTGTCGCTGTCTCCCGCGTTTGCGAGGTAGCGCAAGGAAACAGACGAAAGAAATGGCCCAACCCCCCCCATACACATGTACATACACACGTCCACACACGCAAATATACATACCTACACAGCTTTCCATGGTTTACCCCAGACGCTTAACATGCCTTGATTCAATCCACTGACAGCACGTCAAACCCTGTATACCACATCGCTCCAATTCACTCTATTCCTTGCCCTCCTTTCACCCTCCTGCATGTTCAGGCCCCGATCACACAAAATCTTTTTCACTCCATCTTTCCACCTCCAATTTGGTCTCCCTCTTCTCCTCGTTCCCTCCACCTCCGACACATATATCCTCTTGGTCAATCTTTCCTCACTCATTCTCTCCATGTGCCCAAACCATTTCAAAACACCCTCTTCTGCTCTCTCAACCACGCTCTTTTTATTTCCACACATCTCTCTTACCCTTACGTTACTTACTCGATCAAACCACCTCACACCACACATTGTCCTCAAACATCTCATTTCCAGCACATTCATCCTCCTGCGCACAACTCTATCCATAGCCCACGCCTCGCAACCATACAACATTGTTGGAACCACTATTCCTTCAAACATACCCATTTTTGCTTTCCGAGATAATGTTCTCGACTTCCACACATTTTTCAAGGCTCCCAAAATTTTCGCCCCCTCCCCCACCCTATGATCCACTTCCGCTTCCATGGTTCCATCCGCTGACAGATCCACTCCCAGATATCTAAAACACTTCACTTCCTCCAGTTTTTCTCCATTCAAACTCACCTCCCAATTGACTTGACCCTCAACCCTACTGTACCTAATAACCTTGCTCTTATTCACATTTACTCTTAACTTTCTTCTTCCACACACTTTACCAAACTCAGTCACCAGCTTCTGCAGTTTCTCACATGAATCAGCCACCAGCGCTGTATCATCAGCGAACAACAACTGACTCACTTCCCAAGCTCTCTCATCCCCAACAGATTTCATACTTGCCCCTCTTTCCAGGACTCTTGCATTTACCTCCCTAACAACCCCATCCATAAACAAATTAAACAACCATGGAGACATCACACACCCCTGCCGCAAACCTACATTCACTGAGAACCAATCACTTTCCTCTCTTCCTACACGTACACATGCCTTACATCCTCGATAATATATATATATATATATATATATATATATATATATATATATATATATATATATATATATATATATATATCTTATGTATCCTAAATTTTCAACGTTTCTGTTTATAATCAAATGATAACACAATCTAGTGATCAAGTGAGTCTGTAACATTCGTCATATTCTTGAGTGTATGTAGTACAATCCACAGCCCGAGCCAAGTCAGGGTTTACCACTAGATGTGAAAGTAACGCTTATATAAATCCCGGTGTCTCCTCAGGTGTAAGAATTTTTCATCAGACCAACATAGTTGCTCTTTCTTTGTCTCTGTGTTCAGGGAATAATGAAATTCCTCCTTCCACACCGTGACAGTTGAGGATTACGCTCTGAGGTTTTAAATCAGTTGATAATCCTGTGTGGGTGTGGCCGTTGGTTTGGTGCCCAAAGCCCGAGAACACAGCGTGATAATATTTTTGTTCTCTGTTTGGTATTTTGTTCTTACTGTTACTCCTCTGACGAGTGGGAGTCGAGAACATAACGTAGTGGCCGCTTCTCAAACGTCACCAGTGACTCGAACACAATTGTCTAGTTACATCTGCTTCAAGAACGGAACCCTCACGCGCGAACCACACTCCCACACGCACTTCTCTTGTGACGCTAATCTGACGTTTCAATGCTACGTGCAACACTCCTCTCCAGCGGTCCTCAAAGACTTCTTTCACAGCTTTTCCACACTTCTCGTGCGTTATTTACAGGCTTCTTCCACTGCCTTCTCAGACTTTCCACACTCTATATACGAAGTTCTTCAAAGGTTTTCTGAGACTTCTTCCATGGTCTCCATAAAATTTTCCACTACCTTCACATACTTTTCCTCACTATCTTCTGTTTCCAGATTATCTTTCCATCTATGGCAGCGTCAGGAACAAACAAACAATGGTCCCATTCGTACACATGTAACCCCTACGTGTCAAAGGTAACCTTACGAAGCAATGGACTACCATCTGCAGACACGCCTCACAGGCTACTGTATAATCTACCTGACACTTCATGTGTCCTGGTTGAGCCCATTAATAGCAGGCCATCCCTGCCTTCTCATATAACACTTTGCTCAGATTCATCACTTCCCATGCAAGCCTGTCACCATCTTAAATGTTCACATTTCTCATACCATCACTCGCTACCCTTTCTCATACGTCAACATCCTACCTTGTGGCTGTCACACATTTTACCTTCATGCTCAAACTCTAAACCCAGTATACCTTCCACTCTTCCACTGCCCGAGCTTCATTCATCTTACCTTATGCCATTTTTTCACTAAGTCTCCCTTGGTATTTCTGCACAACGGCTCCTTTACCAAACTCGCTCAATTTCTTCACTTCTTTCACGTATATATCATTTCTTCTTTTCCTAAACCGACCAACAAGTTTCACTCTAGCATCTACCGAGAAATGAATGATCCGATGTACCAACTGCAGCCCCTCGCAGTTCGTTCACATGCAGTAACCTCCTCTTTGCACACCTAGTAGTAATGCATGACCTGTTTACGCCCGTTGACCCCACCTCACTTATCTTAGTGGGCGCTGGGGGAGGGGGGGTGCCATTTCATGTGTGGCGGGGTGGCGACGGGAATGGATGGGGGCAGCATGTATAAGTGTGCACATGTGTATATATGTATATGTCTGTGTATGTATGCGTATGTATACGTTGAAATGTATAGGTATGTACATGTGCGTGTGTGGGCGTTAATGCATATACATGTGTATGTGAGTGGGTTGGGCCATTCTTTCGTCTGTTTCCTTGCGCTACATCACACACGCGGGAGACAGCGAATAAGTATAATAAAACAAGTGTATATATATATATATATATATATATATATATATATATATATATATATATATATATATATATATATATATATATATATATATATATATATATATATATATGTATTGTTAGTTCCCTACATATCTTTATATCGTACTCATTGTCCACATATTCCAGTCTTCGCACACTTCCAGACGCTCCCTGCTAATGCCGTAATGTTCACCGTGAATATGCCGGAGCATTGTAAGCAGCTTCATATTTCCTTGTGTTAGGTGACGTCAGGGGTATGTTTCACGATAGTGGAAGTTTACGTATGACTGATGGCGCTATTTGTGTGATATATTTGCAAGCGACCACACCCATAAACGCATGCATAAACACCTGAGTATTGTGTATGCTTATATATGTGTTCTTACTCAGCACGTGTGTGTGCCAGCAGGTCTTAAGACTGAATTATTGTGTGTGTGTGTGTTTGTGTGTTCATATTTTCTTTCCACCTTACCTACATGTGGGCTGCTGGCTCTCAGTCCAAAACCATATAATTTCTCTATCTCATACCTGACAATAAGTAAAGCAGACTTTTTGTTTTAACCCTAAATTTTTCTGTGGTGAGCACTACGCACTCGTCCTGCCTTTTGGCAAAGTCTCGTTAGTGTTTGAAAGAAATTAATTTTTCTCCCTGTCTCTCTCCTTCTCTCTATCTATCTTTGCCTTCTCTTTGACAAACAAGAAAAAATGTTCCAAACTTTTACTTTTTATCTAAAGATTTTCAGTAAGTCGTTCAATAAGTCAAGTTTTAAGGCAGGTGTGTTGAGTTCAGACTGCTACTTTACAATAAGTCATTTAAGATTCCTTGACAAACAGAAACTAACTTCTCTTTTTCAGACAACGGCTCCAGTCATGGGGGCACGTTCCTCTGTGGGGTCAGGCCAGGGGTGGTAAAACTGGTGGAAATGAAAAAGAGAGAGTGAACAGTAAAGTGCAGACACTAAGTTTTCATAAAAGTGTTGGTGTCTTAAATTATCTACGAAAAAGATATCAAGTTTAGCCCATCAGCTTAGTGTTGATGAGAAAGAGTAAGGCCAGTAGTGCTAATACGAGGGGTGTGAGGCAGGTCCAGGTACCTCACTAATGTTAACACGAGGGGTGTGAGGCAGGTCCAGGTACCTCACTAATGTTAACACGAGGGGTGTGAGGCAGGTCCAGGTACCTCACTAATGTTAACACGAGGGGTGTGAGGCAGGTCCAGGTACCTCACTAATGTTAACACGAGGGGTGTGAGGCAGGTCCAGGTACCTCACTAAGACTCCACATTCAGAACGAGAGTAATACCCAGAGCTGCTGACGTCATCATGTAATAACACTAAGAATATTACCTCAGGTGCCACGTGAACGTATGATAACTACATACAAATATTTACCCCCCGTCCAATAAACAAACATAAGCATGTAAACATCCGCATATACATTCACTACATTCACACACACACACACACACACACACACACACACACACACACACTGTCTGAATTGGATGAACAGTTCTCATTCATTTTCTTATAGATACATATCATTTTTCCTGGGAGTATATAATATTTTCAGTTCCTCACACAGGCAAGTTCTTGCCTCTAATCCTCATTTGTTGACCAAAAATATATCATCAGTGGGTGACACTCAGGGCGCTCTTACCTGTAAACTCCTTTGGTGGAAATAAGAGTTAAAGTGAGAACGACACGAAGAGAAAATCTTGAGAAATATGATATCCAGCAACCTCTGGCCGGCACACACACACACACACACACACACACACACACACACACACACACACACAGGAAACACGTAGAAATCCTGATTCGTGTGTATTCAGTAGCAGTAAAATGCTTATATACTGAACTGAGTTTTCTGGAATAGTAGTGTTGAGATAGACAGCTAGATAGATAGATAGAAAGATAGATAGATAGATTGATAGATAGATAGAAAGATAGATAGACTGATGGATAGATAAGTATATAGATTTATACAGATTCTGTCGTTACCTCTTTTCGCAACAACATGCCAACTAGTCTGCATGAATCTCGTTACCTTATGAGGTGAAAATTGAGAGGCGAGAGTGTCAAAAACGAGGCTACCAATTAGCGAGTCAGCATAAAGTTTGTTCATAAAACCCGACCGTCACTTCTTCACCTTCTTCTACATTGTGGCTGCTGCTGCATTTTCTTCAAGGGGGAAAAAGTAATTAATTGCAACAATTGTTGTCCTTCACCATTCACTAGAACATCATTGTTAATTTTCAGGAATACATCAGCGTACTACTTGCTGTGAGGGAGACTAGTTACTACCTTGCCTAGATCTGAGTTACACTACAAACAGGGACTTGCTTCCATCGGGGACATGACGCGTCTGGCGTCCTCCGTGAACCATCCTGATCTACGATTTAATATAGTGAAGGTCACTTTTAGGGTATTTACTTGCCCGTGTCGTGTCAGCTAGCGAGAGAGAGAGAGAGAGAGAGAGAGAGAGAGAGAGAGAGAGAGAGAGAGAGAGAGAGAGAGAGAGAGAGAGAGAGAGAGAGAGAGAGAGAGAGAGAGAGAGAGAGTTGAAAGCGAAGTAGAATCTTTGATATGAAAGGAAATCTGATATTCTGAGTTGTGCTGAAACGCAAGGGAATCGTAGTAAGGAAAAGGAATTGGAAAACATATATCGGGAGGGATGGGCAGCTGAGAGGAAAGTGAAGAAACTTGAGGTTTAGGTAAAGATAGCATTTGATAATGTTAAGGTTGAGGTGGTGCGGCGCTGCTGTCTTGTCACTGATTTTGCCTCTCATTGTGGGTCAGCCACCAGAGGCACGACCTGGCCTGACACACGTACATGCAACTAGAACGTTCAACGCTAACTATAAGGGTGTGGCTCGAGACGATAAGTGACCTGCTTGTACTTGTTCACAGAAAAACTATCAGAAATGGTTATCATCCACATTCCAAAATTAGGAGCTACATTGCACCAAAGACAGCTCTGCAGAGACCAGCGAGTGTCTGGAAGGAATGTCGAGGTTGTTTTTGTGAGTTAATCTTCAACTTGAGTGAGACTGAGGATCACGTGGCTTGTATGATATCCATCAACTTCGTTTGGCGGAAGACATATTTTTTTCACCCACAGATGTGAGAAGTGCCGCAGACTCAGTGATAAAGGTCGCGTACCTTCAGCAAAGATTTAACCCATCTCATTATGGATATTTTTTCTCATGAAGACGTAGACTCTGGACCGAAAACACTTTGAGATTCTGATGGACCCAAGATCATCCATACCATCGTAGATCTGGCGACACGATGGCCTGAGATCATCTTGGATGGTGGCTGTGGTTGCTAGACTCAGGCACCCCTGCCAGGCTGGGCTGGTACAGGGGCACCCCTGCCAGGCTGGGCTCTCATTAAACGGAGAAGCTTCAGAGGACGCACGATGATCACTACAGACGGTGACGGACTCCTCGTGATGACACAAGTCTTCATGGTCTTGGGTTAGGTGAGCTGACTAGAGGTGAGGCAGAAGAAACGACATACGTCTGGACGCGGGGGACAATTCTATATCCAAAGAATCGACACCGCTTTCTTAGCTTGTGATATGCCACAATGCTCATAAGCATTGTGGCATATCACCCTTATATATGTATATATATGTGTGTGTGTGTGTGTGTGTGTGTGAAGTTTTTATGGATGATACATATCGGTCACTGGTACGCCAAGAGCAGAACAATTTTTAGAGTGAATACTGAAGCATTTTCACGTTGGTTACCGTTTTATATATTCATTCGGTGGCTTTACAGAAATCCGATTAACCGAGTGTAATTTTGACCCCAGTATTTTTCTGGCTGAGGTATCGAGGCTGAATACTGCACGATTTTACATTTTGTGTTTAATGGTGATGTGTAGCTTATATGTTAGGAGTAGTGAGTTCAGTCAAATGATAAGGACTGAATAAGTAAAGAGGAAGGAAAAATGAGGAAATGAGGAACAAATACTGAATACACCTATAGATTATGGGAGGAGTACGAAGAGTTAAGAGGAGGTTACGGAGTAGCAGTGACACTGAGAGGAACAGTGTAGTAGTCAGGGATGATCTCAGTGAGGACGGTGCTATCGTAGCCACAGGGAACCACACTTAAGCTGTAGTGGTTGACAAAGTTAGTCCTGGGCCATGACTCGTCCATCTAACCTCCCACCACCTGCTCCGTCCATGTGTGGAGGGGATGACCCGTGACGCCCGCAACGTGCAACATCCAAACATTCATATATGTATATATATATATATATATATATATATATATATATATATATATATATATATATATATATATATATATATATATATATATATATATATACACACACACACACACACACACACACACACACACTGGCCAGAGGAGACCCCATCTTGGATGTAAAGCAGCGGGAGGTGATCCCCAGTCATTTCCCAGACTCCTCCTTACTCATTAGAATTTAAGATGAACTGCAGGAGGCAGAGATATTACTTATGTAGACCGGAGATTGGATGGCAAAGAACGCTCGGACTTCTTCCTTTGGTAATAATCAACCTCTTGTAGCTCGGCTCCATGTTCAGGGAAGAGGTTGAAGAGTGCTATTGGGATGAGGAGCAGGTAGGGCGCGTGAAGAATAAGGAAAGGAGGACGCAGTGGGAGGAAGTGGCTGAAGCAGAGGAAACAAGGATGGCGACCAGGATTAGCAGAGGTAGAAGGAGGGAAGGTGGTTTGAGGGGATGGAGAAGCAAAGACCTGGAACAACAGACTGAAGGGGAGGAGGAGTCTGAATAACGAGGAGGGAGAGATAAGGGAGGAGGAGAAGCAGGAAGAAAGGTGAGAAAATTCATCCCTTCCGACATAAGAATGAGTTACTTCTGGCCTGGAGCAACTGCCCTTAGTGTCAAGATAGGGAGAGAATAGACGCTGAGAGGGGAGGAAGAGGAGAGAGGATAAGCAGCTACCGAGCGATGGAGAGTAGTAGAAAAGATAGGTAATGGTAGGAACAAGGGCGAGAGGTTGGAAAGTGGCCACAGAAGGGGAAGGAGCTGGGGAGAGGATAAGTAGTCACAGAGTGATGGATAGTAGCAGAAACGACAATCAGTAACTGCAACAGGAAGGTAAGAACTCAGTCTGTTGCTCAGGAAATATTGCTTAAAAAGAAGGAAATATTCCTGGTGATTATACAGATTATACTTGTAAACGTTAATTGAAATCTGCTTTAATCCCACAGATTATTGGTTTCATGCATAAAAAAAAGAATAGTCAGGCTGTTTTTAGATTATATTTTTAAATTCGTTGCTGCTGGCACTGAGTCTGTACAGATTATTCATGGAAGTTCCGTCTAGTGAAGGTGTAACGTGGACGCTGAAGTCTTCAGTCATGTTACGTAAGTTTTTCAATTACTCAGTAAAAGTTTCCTTCTTACGTCAGCCGAGTACAACCCCTTTGTCTCTTATCAAAGGAAAATCTTCCTTGTGCCTCACGTAAATGTATGTATGTTGCTGCCTCCAACACCTCTGTAAATATAGCAATTGTGTTTCGTTTCGGTAATTCTGCCCCAATGATATATATATATATATATAAAGGGTAAAATGAAAAGAAAAAACATTACATGCAAAGAGAGATTAATTTCTACTTAAGAAAAACCTGTTTAACAAATACTTGATGATAACTGGTAACAAGCAAACTATCATTTAAGAAAGGAAAATGTGAATTGCTATACTGACGCCCAGGAACTTCCTAATAAGGATTTATAGTTGCAGTCATATGATAATGATTCGCCAGAGAATGTGTCATGAAGAGTGACATAATGTGCCAATCGTTGTGATATAATATGTCATGCGCTGTGATATCATGTGTTATGGTGCCAGATCTGAAGGTGTTTGTCTCCGAATCATTAGGTGAATTTCCTCCCTAAGGCCACACAGTCCGACCTGGAGCTAATTATACAGCCGGATCCACGTCAAGGAAGGGTTAGGCATGCTAATTAGCACACTTGAGGTTTCTCCCAGGACCATCTAATTAATTAATGACTGTGTTTAACACAGTATCAGGAAAGTAGACTATCCTGACTATGCTTTGTAGGTTAATGTGCTCTACATGCAAGGTTGTCTGGTAGCCGTATGCAGCCTAACCTGTAGTTCTTAGGCCTATACTATCCCTCATATATATATATATATATATATATATATATATATATATATATATATATATATATATATATATATATATATATATATATATATATATATATATATATATATATATATATATATATATATATATATATATATATATATATATATATATATATATATATATATATATATATATATATATATATATATATGTGTGTGTGTGTGTGTGTGTGTGTGTGTGTGTGTGTGTGTGTGTGTGTGTGTGCACGTCAGCTATTAACTTCAGGATTTTACAACACTTTTAACATTGATGCAAAATACTTCACTCATTTAGTTACCAGACACATTAAATCATTTCCCTGAACTCATCAACCGGATCTGCGATTCTTCTTTTGTCCTGAATATCACACTGAATGTAGATCCTGACAACGAGTCATCACAGTCAGTGTCTTAATTAGTATTCTTACAAAAGCCGAGCAGTGGTCTGTCGATATTGCCTGTTGCTATATTTCGTGTACGTTTTCACACTGATGTAATCATATCCCTTCTAGTTATATCTTTCTGCTTTATTGTGTGGAAGGTCAGAAGTGGTTTACTGCTTCCTTCGTGAGGAGAGCCAGGTGTTAGGTATTCAGAAGCAGAATAAAAGTAAATGGGAGGAAAATATAAAAACACAGATGGTCATAGAGATAGATTAATGGATAGATAAATAGAATGAAGGGCAGAAAGCCCACATACATACAAAGACGCACAAAGATGGCTGATCAGGGAACATTTGTATATATAGCTTCTCTAACCCAGGATGAAATGCGAAAAGTTACCATGGTATTTTGCTACATGTTGTGGTATTGTAGAATTTGCTGTCTTTATTTGGGTTTACAGAGTGAATACGTGTCCTTCCGTTCTTGCAAATTACTTTACCGAAACTCTTCCTTGCTGCACAACCTGCATGGTCAAAGGCTCGTCGGTTAGGTCCACCTACTATATCAAATTGAATAATGTCCGTCTGACCACACAAATTAGGTTAGCAGAAGGTCTCCTGTCTGCACAAAGCTAAAAGTTTCACTTCTCGCTACGTAAACAGGTTACTTGCCTGGAGACAGATAACACTAATCACTGTACATCTTATGGATCATGTTGACCAAATACGAGCTGTATGTTCCGTACGACATCAACTACTAATGAGACCATTCCCGGACAAGTTATCAGGACGTTTTCTACTGCAGTAGAAGCTAAGATGTAGGGTTAGATCTCGTTTTTTATTCCTCCATCACTGAACCTGTAATTGTGACGTCTTAACTTTAAGACCATAGCACAGATAATGTACGTTGAGGTAAACTCTCTTTTGGATGGTCTACCCAGACTGGTCTACATGGGAGAGATAGTGACACCAAGACCCAGGTACCCTTGTACAAGTGAGAGACAAGCTGTACTGGTCGATGATGTGACCAGTGACGCTATACACCAACAGGTAACAAATATACAACATATTTGCAAGAATTATTTGAGGATGGTCGTGGCTGCAGGTTCAGAAAACATCACTTGATCATTGTAAGATCGTCGGATGAAATGTCTTAGTTCTGACAGCACGTCTTTCTGTCCCTCGCCACAGGCCCTCCTTGGTCCTTGCCTGTCGATCTCCTCTGCTTCATTAAGAATTTTTGCCGGTCTTCGAAGAGGCAAAAATAGCAAAATTCTCCTTAGATTCTTCCTCCCTGTCACTTCAGTATTTTCCATCGGGACGTAACGACGTTGTTTTTAAGAAGTCTGATGGTTGGAGTTGGGATCCAAGTTGCCAAGGATCCTGCAGATGCAGGACGTAGCAACCAGTCTTGTCGAGGTTTTGCTGACGCTTAATTAATGTCTTATAATGGTCAAGCTCCGGTGGCTTCTGTGAGATGGAAGATGGCCGCCTCTCTCTCCCCATCTGAGCCACGCAGGCTCTGTTGCCCCTACAGGAATCCTGCCTACCCTGCCACCTCCTCTCTCTCTCTCTCTCTCTCTCTCTCTCTCTCTCTCTCTCTCTCTCTCTCTCTCTCTCTCTCTCTCTCTCTCTATATATATATATATATATATATATATATATATATATATATATATATATATATATTGGCTTGCATTTTTTCTATGTTTATAAAACGTCATACGAAACCTTTAGTTATAAGTCAGAAGATCTTGAGGAAAAAAATCGAAACCTTGCGTGAGAGAAGAGGGCAAGAGAGAGGAGTCTTGTGTGCAGGTTCTCGTCATTATAACTTTGAACAAACAAGCTTTGGAGACTACATTACAAACCCAGTAGAGCTGGGCATAAACACGAAAAGTCTCGTCTTTGATTAATAGATCGAGTGTTCTCTGTTCATATACTTCAGGAATTTTGAAATTATAATTATCCTTCTTTTTATTTCCTTCTTAATTTGAGATGGTAGTGACAATATTTTCTGCCGCCAAGGACCGTAATGAATTACTTAAGAAAGTCTTAGTACGGAGAAATGTAGCCTTGCTGGAGTGTCAGCTGAAACGATTTACGAGTTACTGAGGGGAAAGATGTACGTGTGGGAGGGAGGGAGGGAGGGAGGGAGTTGGCTGTGTGTGTGTTAGGTGAAGCTGAGGGATGGAAGCGGAGGAGACAAACCAAAGATTTGATCATGTGTACGTGAGGTAGGGAGAGGGAATGCTGGCAATGTTGATCCTGCTTTATATAGCATTTCGAACCTTAGTTCGTGAACCCAACTCACAAAATGGTCGGTGAGCCGATCATCTGCTTTATCTGTGGGGGAATTCAGTTACTAGTTAAAAGCGTGTGATTCCTTCCCGGTCATATCTTATAAAGTATAATTCATTATTTTCAGAACATTTAGAGTTAGTTTATGAGTCACAACTAATTACTGTATCCAGAAATAGGTTCACTTTGGAGGAAACCAATGTCACCATGCGATTATGTTGTACACATGTTTTACAGGATAGTTTTGACTTCGTGCAGCATAGAGTCTCATTGTTTATACTCGTCTGGATGATTCTAAAGCAGAATTACCTCGATAAACAGAGAACTGAACACTGTTCAGTTGTGTTTATTGAACTGAATTTGGGTGACAGTGTTGTGAATATGTAGTTACTGTTCTGTTAGTGTCTGGAACAGACTGTTGCAATCATAATGACACAGTCTCAGGTAGTGCCTTACTATGATCATATGCGATTATATATTTTACCCCAACACCATACCTTATCAACAGGAAATTCATTTTCTATTGATCTTAACTTCATATCCTAGTAAAATGACCTCACGTCTTGCAATCAAAACTTCAATGCTAATCATAAGCAACATAATCTAATGAAACAAACTTCATATTTTCTCGATACAGACTTGCGAACTTACCATTATAAACTTCTTACCTCACCGATATAACGTCACGTCTTGCCACTGCTGGACTCTCTCCTGCTCATCCCCTCATCACAAAGCCATTAAGATTTCACGGAGGCAATCTGCCCACACGCTTCCCGGGTCTAAGGCGATAATAAGAGAATGTTCCCTTCCCTGGACGCCAGTAGCCCACGTCTCTAAAAAGCAAGAGATAATTCGTCAATGTCCTTTGAAGCTTCACTCATTATCTGCTTGCTTCATGTATACCTGAGGAGGACCAGTTCATTATATCTCAGTTTTTCATTCAACCTTTCCTAGTCTCTGCTCTGTTCTGATGCACTGATTTTCCCTGTTTGCGATATTCTCTCACGTCCACCAGGTCTCATACAACGCCCGTAGGTAGCATTACTGACTTAACCGTTCTTATGTGAGCATATGTATACAGGAATGTTGGCTGTAGCAATCATTACTTATGATTATAAAGTTTACTCTGACATCCGGCTTAATGAACATACATACATGCCGGACAAGCTCCAGCTGGTGAGGGTTATCACCTCGTCATCTTTTCCTAGTGTCAGCCGGGACGTGGGCTGGCAGACCTGAACAGACGCACACGAGGCTAATTGACGATGAGCACTTTACTGGACACACATCGCCTCCTTCTCCCTCTCTAGCTGCCTCCTCTGCATCGTTATACCGTCTGAGTGATGTACTCCATTTGCCAAACGCCTATTGTCTCCACAGAGCACTACTTACTTCCTCAGGATAGCGGTGCCCTTCCTCCCCGTATGTACGGGAAACTGGAAGCAGGCAGTGACACCCCCTCCCCCGTCCGATCAATCGATCACTGACTGATAGATGGTTGTTAAGCCAGAATTCTACAGTCATATATCAACCTATCTGCGCTCCTGTCTTACATCCACTCTTAGCTCACAGACATTCAAATACACAGTTGTTAGCTAACATGAGCTGCCAGTGTGGGAGAACTATTCGTTAGGACGCTAACTAGACAACCACGTTAGCCATCTGGTCGTTACCTCAGTCATCAGAGGGATATCTGGCACACTGATAGGCTGAAGGCTTACTTTGGGCCCCGGGAGAGGGCGTTGTGGAGCCCAGGTAAAGCCGCCCCTCCTCACTCCCCTCCGGACACGCCGTCAGAAAGGTAGGCAGCTAAACGATCCTCAAAAGTTTCTGTATTTGTGATTATAATACTGTATGCCCAATTTCATGTAGTATTGTATGCCCAATTTCATGTAGTATTGTATGCCCAATTTCATGTAATGTTATACGCCCAATTTCATGTAATATTCATCGACATTTCATCGCTAGAATCTCGGGACTGTATGTAAATTCATGATGATTTAGATCATCCCTTCATTATGAGCAGTTCAGTGAATCAGTATCCAAGTAGCAGTTATCCACATTACATGAATCATTACAGTTGGCTTTTTCTTTGATATGAAAGAGTGATTAATACGAGAGAGGTTTCGACATTTTTTACTCAGCAAGTTCTGTTGTATTTGCATTTTATTTTAGAAGTCGCCTCTAATTTCCAAGATTTTTCACAAAAAGTTACCCTTCTTAGTCGTTTTCTGAAGGTAATTTTTATTCCCCTGGGCGTAATTTTCATGACATATAACTTTTTGTTGTCATGATTGTTTTCACCCGGTGAGATCAGTAGAGAACATGAGAGAACACTCACTGTGTGGGGAGGAGTGGCCAGGTGGGGAGAACAACACTCACTGTACCGGGGGGGGGGCGGCCCAGGTGGGGAGAAACATTTTTACTCGGCTTCACAAAACTGAATGTTTTAGGGTCGAGGAGCGAGGCTGGTGCGGGGACATCGGTCACGTCAGCCTGTGTTGGATCAGTTGGTGCTGCTGGAGCTGTGTGTGTGGTCTGGTCGTGTAGTGCTTAGAGTCTCTCTCTTTCTCTCTCTCTCTCTTTATATATATATATATATATATATATATATATATATATATATATATATATATATATATATATATATATATATATCTTTCTTCTTTCTTCATACTATTCGCCATTTCCCGCATTAGCGAGGTAGCGTTAAGAACAGAGGACTGGGCCTTCGAGGGAATATCTTCACCTGGCCCCTTCTCTGTTCCTTCTTTTGGAAAAAGAACCATCTGGCTGGAGTGGATGGCTATGGTGTTGAATTTAGTAAGAAAGGGGGTGACTGTGTAATCGATTGGCTAGTTTGGATTTTCGGTGTATGTATGGATTATGATGAGGTACCTGAGGACTGGCGGAGTGCATGTACAGTGCCACTGTATAAAGGTAAAGGGGATAAAGTTGAGAGTTCAAACTACAGACGTATAAGTTTAAGTTTGCCTAATAAGTTGTGAGGTAGAGGGGTGATTGAGCGAGTGAAGGCATGTACAGAACATCAGACTGGGGAGGAGCAGTGTGGCGAAAGAAGTAGTAAAGGATGTGTCAATCAGGTGTTGATAATGACGCATATATATATATATATATATATATATATATATATATATATATATATATATATATATATATATATATATATATATATATCAAAAGCTTTTTCGCTTATCTAAAAGGACTTTGACTCTGTATACCTGTTTTCCGAAGACAGAGAATTGGGTTACAGATACAACACATTATTTACCTAACAAGGCATTACTTACGTAAGGTCACGTCAGAATTACACCACACAGGGGCGATCATGGTCTTGCTTCTTCCTCTTTCCATTGTGTTCCTATTCATTTTTCTTCATTTCATTTTGCCGCGGTGGGTGGGTGCCATGTGGCTCGAGAAGAGGTGAAGCGGAAAGAGTGTGTGTGTGTGTGTGTGTGTGTGTGTGTGTGTGCGTGCGTGTGTGTGGGCGCGAGAGTGGCAGGTTCAGTACATACCCTAACAGGTAACTCGATCATTCTCTCGGGTGGAAACCCAGAAGTGGGAATTCTGAGCACCGTCACCACCTGGCTGGCTGCCTTGTTATTGTTGGGGTTCTTGTTGTGGTTGTTGTTGTTGTCGGAGATGCTTTTGTGCTGATTTTGTTGATGTTGACAATTTTCTTGTTAGTGGTAGAGGCGTAATTGTTGAATATTTGGTGTTCTTATTTTTGGTATTGTCACTGAGCATTATTGAGAAATCGTTTCTTCCACATATCATCGACAGAATTACCACGAAACACGATCATGCAATTCATTCGTTCGTGCATAACTAGTTCTATAAGTTGTGATTTTCATCTCTCAATCATCCCGTTTCTTGCCTTTGTTACTGTTCTTTGATTCTATGGATAACTGTACTGGAAACAATTTCCTTAATCCAGATTCCTTTAACTGTCTTTCTATACAAAAGAAATGAGTAAGAGGAAGTATATCTCAGGAGACTGTGAGATCTAGGAAGTGGCTAATATTGTATTCGATGATTTATTTGCCATTATATATAGATACACACACACACACGCACACACACACGCACATATATATGTATATATATATATACATATATATATATATATATATATATATATATATATATATATATATATATATATATATAAATGTATACATATTTCAAGCTCTCTTCACGCAGCAGTGCAATTTACTTGTGACATATTTTCCTTTTTGTTGTATTCAGTATTCGCGGAAAACTGGTGTAGATGAAAACCAGAATATTTGTGGGTCGTAATGAAGGAATCCCAGGATCACTTGGGTTGCGCTACACGACTGTGTTCGTCTGTTTCAGTTGCTGACTGATGCATCTCAACTCTCCTCATACGTTGTCTCGTGGAGATAGGTGAGAAACACATTTACTACCTGGATGGCTACGTAACTCTTCATTCTGGGGTTCATTAAAGTTTTATCAACATTGATGTGCATCTCCGACGACAAGAAAGTGTGTTAATAGTACAGCAGCTAAAAGAGACATTCTATGTTCTGGTCACTGGTCCACGTGATGCTTCATGTGCTCAGACAGAGACCCGACGACTTTACTATGGCTGATGTAATGTTGATGAAGTTTTTGGAAAGAGAAAGATGCTAATCATCGTTCATATTCTGATGAATAATTCCACAGACAAGACTCTACACTTCCCTTCTCGCGTGTCAGCTTAAGTCTTGCAAGCTTCACACGATACATGTTTTTTCCTCTCTTCCTTCGCCTCCCATCTGTTCACCCGAGAGGCCTCCGACATTCCCCAGAATCCCTAATTCGGTTAACCATCTGAGCACGATGGTAAACCCCACTGAAACGAAGATACCATCATAACCACCCTTGGTTTAGTGGCTTGCCTTTGACCTGACTTTGAGCTTTAGGTCAAAGGTCACGTCATCATACTCAAGTGTCGTATTATCATGCTCAAGAGATGCACCATCGTTTTCAAGAGGCTGATCATCCAGAACTTCATCTTCAAGAAGAGTTGAACTACTTACCACAAACCAAGTCCTGGAGACCCAAGCACAGATGGAATGGAGAGCACAGCATCAGATGTCTCCATTGCTTCCTCGCAACTTCCACTCAATTGCAGACATCTAAAGACTTAACTCTGAGAGCAGGTATAATCCAAAGATCCTTGACGGAGTGGGATAGACAGCATTTAACTTGTGCTGGCTTAGCACAGAGGAAGGTTCTCAATCTTGTACTAATGAATTTATATTGCGGTTGAATGAAGAAACTTACCTGTGTTTTTATCACTGGGTTCAGTAACCCGGGAAGTTTATATTCTAATGTTTCTCTTGACGTCGTCAAGGTTGTTTTGGCTTTTGAGAGTCGAAGAAGTAATTCTTTTTGTTTAAACCTTGACGTATTGTTGCAGATTGCACCAAGATCTGACGGTCATTTTGTTTTGCTGGGTTGTGTTATGTTCTATGAAGAACTCAGAGGTTAGATCTGCTTCAGAATTACTCCTGCCTGTGATGTTCTGTTTCCCGTCCGTACAACATGTATCTATATTGCAAAAGGATGTGAAAATATTCTTGATATATCCTTCTTATCCAATACTTTAGCAGTAGAAAAACAAACAAATATTTGGCCTTGACAGATTCCATTATTTGATATGTAGATTACCAGGGCTGGTGGGCTGTCCCGGCACATGTAGCAAGCATCCATCTGTCATGAGGAAAGACGGAACCCATTCATCATCCACGGTGCAATATTCGTACCTTAGCTAATGGAAAACGCATGGTGGTGAAAAATTCAACCTGTCAACTGGTGTAACATGTTTCATTCTTGTTGTTTACGTCACAACAGGAGGCTCTGTTGATGTTTTGACCGTAAATGTAGACATCTGTAAATTTATAAACTGGATCCTTCACCTCCATATTCAATATATAGAGGAAATCTCTCCTTGAAGATTCTAAAAGCGATGATGTTTATGGTTAGACGCTACACTCTTTATCCAAGTCCTTTGAAGGAAACGATTAGTTACGGGCAACGTTTTTGAGCACGACTCTCCTCAAGTCTGGAGGCATTCTGTTGTTCGTGTAGCAACCAGTACAGTGTTGGGGACGAGTAGTGCAACCAGTACAGTGTTGGGGACGAGTAGTGCAGCCAGTACAGTGCTGGGGACGAGTAGTGCAGCCAGTACAGTGTTGGGGACGAGTAGTGCAGCCAGTACAGTGCTGGGGACGAGTAGTGCAGCCAGTACAGTGCTGGGGACGAGTAGTACAGGTTCACTCACCACACCACTATCATGGTACACCAGACTGGATTCATCCACCATGCCACTATCGTCCGCTATCTCACCCACTCGCCAGTGACGATAAGTTTTCAACAAATATACATTTTCCTGTGATTTCGCAACTCGAACCGAAATGCAACGATTTTGATAACACTTCCAGCGAAATTCTTTAGTTTCGTCGTTTATTTTAACTTCATAATGCATTTTGCTGAAATTGCACTTTGAAACGAATGATAAAAGTGTGATCTGATTCAAGGTCTTGGAGCAGACTTCTCGTTTGTTTACATATATGAGAATCATAACATAACAGCGGCTAAATACGTAATGTAAATCTTGCTAATTTGTGTTATATTTTAAGGGGTACCACAATTGGACATGATGATGTATAGAGACGATCCTGCCTGCTACACATGATATCAACATCCACTGACAAAAGTTGAAGAAGATTCACCATCGAGTCTAACATCTTCCCAACACTTGGACTGGTGTTTTCTAATCTGGCCATATCCTAGAGCGTGAAATTGAATGATTCGAATAGATTCCCAGATTACGAATCAGATTTGGATTTAGATGAACTGCCACGAGAGGCTTGCGTATATAAATATAACATTTCAAAAACCTGGACGTGGCTGGCAGAACCTGTGATTGAAATGGGATAGATCTTCCCTGTGACCCAGCTTTGTCTCACAACCAGAGGTTATCTCAAGTCAGCTCTTGCTTATCCTCTGTGACCTCGGCTGTCGCCAAGTGAAGTTAATCTTGTTCAGGTACGATGACAAGTACGATGACAAGTAGTAATCCTTACCACACGTTGTATAAGGTCAAAGTGAGCTTCTTATCAATGAATACAGTCAAATTTTCGATGTGTCATTTTAGGTCAACCAGAAGTCTTTGTTGTATTCACATCTCGTTCTCCTGCAGATCATCTACCATGAAGAAATACAGTTCAGTTTTATGTATAACATTCAACATCTGACGGTGTTCATGATACTCTGTTCATTCCCTTATTTGTGTTTTAGATTATGATTACGTCAGCTTCAAATAAAGAAAACACTTGATTCGTGTATGGTTAAAGTATGAGGTGAGGAAGAGAATGAGTAAGATCACATTATCATCAGGGTCCTGAGATAACCTGAGCTGAGACTCGGCCAGTATCATAAGGGTAAGTGGCAGGGGCTACGACACCGGTGGGGGATATACCAGGGTATATCATGATAGATAGAGATAGATGAGAAGCGCTTACTTCACCACCGCACAATATTACTATGGCATGGGAAGCATGAGGAAGAGAAATTAATATGCCAGATGCTAGAGAGGGAGAGAGACACCCTGCTTCCCATTATGTAATGTTTCAGGGATGCAGTAAATGGCAGCAGGGGCAGTGAAATGACCTAGACCCCCCACTCTGACACTCGACCACCGGTGGCAGGCGCTGGAAATGAGTTGAGAACTCTGTCTATCTGTCTCTGTCTGTCTATTTATTCTCTTTCTTTCCCTCTCTATCTATGTTTATCCATCATTATAAGAAAAAGCAAAAGAACAAGAGCAGTAGAAGCTGTTTTATGGCATATTATATATATATATATATATATATATATATATATATATATATATATATATATATATATATATATATATATATATGTAAAATCTACTTATCCTAAAGGAGGAGAAGCGTTACAATCACTGACATTCATGAGTGAGCGCTGTGACGTGTGAAAAAAGATTTTGCCAACTCGTGTAGCCCAGCATGGTGCAAATGATTTCTTTTGTACAGACTTCCGTACACTGATGTGTGGGACGTCCATGGCTGCAACAACTCTCCCTCTGCGGGACAAGTTGATATGTTAAGAAAAGATGTAGAGGAAAGGCCTTTGAGGTACATGGAAAGTGTTAGGTCGGAGGTCACACCAACCTGACCCTCAGGCATGGGAATCCTCCCCCCCCCCCATGCACCTGCCTGACACAGCTGGTGGAGCATGACCTCCGCCTCCCTCCATCTCCCTTGATATAAGGACAAAAAAAGAAAAAATACGTAACATATTTCCGTGTACGTATACTGCCAGAGCACGAATAATGACGGGTTTGGCCGTATATTCTCAAACGATGAAAAAAGAGAAACCATAAAATTTCCTTGAAATACTAGCCAAAGAAAACAAATGTAAAGATAAACAATGATGCACTAAAACACATTTGAAAAGTACCACACGATCATTGCAGCCGGGACGATCATGCTGTGACATAACGGGATCAGTTGAGCAGCTGGTCTCCCTCCACCTACACACGTTGACCCAGCCACTCCGCCGCACACAACAACGGTTCTCTCGAATGTAGAAACTTTTTTCTTCACAATATCACAACAGATGACCTGCAGGTGTGTCTATAACTATAAATCTAAGCCATTGATTGATAGATAAGTTAGCAGAAGCGAAGTGAATGATAACGACAAAAATATACCCCAACATATGTATATATATAGAAAGAGAGAGTTTCGATATAGTTAAAAAATTTGATGGAGCTGTCAACCAGTTAATTTAGCATACTGAGTGGATAACAGCATTTTGTTCGAGTACAAATGATGGAAGAAAAACCAGTACGTAATGATTTATGTTGGTAAAAATACAGATTCCTTTTCTGTTTTCCTTTGACATTACATGACCAGAGTTGACACCGTTATCGAATCTCCGTTTATCATGACGAGAACGCTGGCCATAGTTTACACACACACACACACACACACACACACACACACACACACACTAGTTTTGTAGGTTGGTAACCAACGTGTTGGATAGAGAGGAGAGACGATATACTGGAGAGGACGAGGATGGGAAACGTATGACCGATATCGGTAATATTGCCGGAGGACAGAAGAAGGATAGTGGCGTGCCAGACCTTGCGTTGCACTTGTGAAGAGTGTTATATACAAGTTAAGACCTAAGTGGCTGTGACATCTATTAAGGAGAGAAGCAACCTCTGTACAGAAGTGAGGACGGACGTACCGATAGTGCTGGACAAAGAGGCAGAGGAGGATGTAGGACCGAGAAAGTAAGGCTTGTGACACAGAAGACATGAGATAAAGAGTAAGGCTGGAGACAGAGAAGACATGAGATAAAGAGTAAGGCTGGAGACAGAGAAGACATGAGATAAAGAGTAAGGCTGGAGACAGAGGAGACAGATGCAGTGGTCAAATATATGATGATTATCAGAATCACCAGGTAGTAACAACAATATAAGTTTGTAAATACTATAACGCGAAGGAAACTAATGGATAAAGAAAATATAGGATATACCTGCATATACCCATGATGTATGTCCCGCATATATATCGTTAACAATATACACGTAATTGCATCAACTATGCACGTCTTACAAATTACTGCCTGAATGTCTTAGCGAGTTCCAACATCAGTTTGTTTATGTTAATGTAAAAAAATCATATGACTTCTTGTTTGCATCGCTGGTGTCTACGTAGAAGAAACCTTTGTCATTAACAATATAGTTGTAAAGAAGAGTTGTTTATCAATAAATGAAGTCTTAATTGACCTTACCTTTTAAACATTGATAAGAAACATATACTTGCATTCATATTTCAACTGAGAATTAAATCTATTTGGTACTAAAATTTATGACTGTTCATTGGGTAATGATGAAATTTATGAATATTGATATTGTTTATATGAAAATAAGAAAAATAAATTGGCGGAATGCGTGCATAGTGCCATTGTACAAAGGCAAAGGGGATAAGAGTGAGTGCTCAAATTACAGAGGTATAAGTTTGTTGAGTGTTCCTGGTAAATTATATGGGGGGGTATTGATTGAGAGGGTGAAGGCATGTACAGAGCATCAGATTGGGGAAGAGCAGTGCGGTTTCAGAAGTGGTAGAGGATGTGTGGATCAGGTGTTTGCTTTGAAGAATGTATGTGAGAAATACTTGGAAAAGCAAATGGATTTGTATGTGGCATTTATGGATCTGGAGAAGGCATATGATAGAGTTGATAGAGATGCTCTGTGGAAGGTATTAAGAATATATGGTGTGGGAGGCAAGTTGTTAGAAGCAGTGAAAAGTTTTTATCGAGGATGTAAGGCGTGTGTACGTGTAGGAAGAGAGGAAGGTGATTGGTTCTCGGTGAATGTAGGTTTGCGGCAGGGGTGTGTGATGTCTCCATGGTTGTTTAATTTGTTTATGGATGGGGTTGTAAAGGAGGTAAATGCAAGAGTCCTGGAAAGAGGGGCAAGTATGAAGTCTGTTGGGGATGAGAGAGCTTGGGAAGTGAGTCAATTGTTGTTCGCTGATGATACAGCGCTGGTGGCTGATTCATGTGAGAAACTGCAGAAGCTGGTGACTGAGTTTTGGTAAAGTGTGTGGAAGAAGAAAGTTGAGAGTAAATGTGAATAAGAGCAAGGTTATTAGGTACAGTAGGGGTGAGGGTCAAGTCAATTGGGAGGTGAGTTTGAATGGAGAAAAACTGGAGGAAGTGAAGTGTTTTAGATATCTGGGAGTGGATCTGTCAGCGGATGGAACCATGGAAGCGGAAGTGGATCATAGGGTGGGGGAGGGGGCGAAAATTTTGGGAGCCTTGAAAAATGTGTGGAAGTCGAGAACATTATCTCGGAAAGCAAAAATGGGTATGTTTGAGGGAATAGTGGTTCCAACAATGCTGTATGGTTGCGAGGCGTGGGCTATGGATAGAGATGTGCGCAGGAGGATGGATGTGCTGGAAATGAGATGTTTGAGGACAATGTGTGGTGTGAGGTGGTTTGATCGAGTAAGTAACGTAAGGGTAAGAGAGATGTGTGGAAATAAAAAGAGCGTGGTCGAGAGAGCAGAAGAGGGTGTTTTGAAATGGTTTGGGCACATGGAGAGAATGAGTGAGGAGAGATTGACCAAGAGGATATATGTGTCGGAGGTGGAGGGAACGAGGAGAAGAGGGAGACCAAATTGGAGGTGGAAAGATGGAGTGAAAAAGATTTTGTGTGATCGGGGCCTGAACATGCAGGAGGGTGAAAGGAGGGCAAGAAATAGAGTGAATTGGAGTCATGTGGTATACAGGGGTTGACGTGCTGTCAGTGGATTGAAGCAAGGCATGTGAAGCGTCTGGGGTAAACCATGGAAAGCTGTGTAGGTATGTATATTTGTGTGTGTGGACGTGTGTATGTACATGTGTATGGGGGGGGGGGTTGGGCCATTTCTTTCGTCTGTTTCCTTGCGCTACCTCGCAAACGCGGGAGACAGCGACAAAGTATAAAAAAAAAAGAAAAGAAAAAGAAAAATAACTAATTCACAGTCCTTACAATAACCTATCTCGTGTCAATGATATTTTGTCATTTAGAAAATGAATGAGAGAATAGGTTGTGTAGTGTATCGCAGGCTGGTGGTGAAACAAGAAATATTACAGCTATGGTACCAACGTTAACTTCAGCTGTGTTCGCCAGTAGTTATGCACAACTGTATATGTGTGCTGTCTGTTGTAGTGTTTGTCTCCTTGATTGCTCTTTGGGACTGTTCCCTGGATTAACCCCACGATACACAGAACTGAAGTGAGGGATGGAACATTCTTTGTGTGTGGAACGCTTTTACGAGTTGGCAGAAAAGTGAATAATCTAGTTTGTGCATTACACACACACACACACACATATATATATATATATATATATATATATATATATATATATATATATATATATATATATATATATATATATATATATATATATATATATATATATTCTTCATACTATTCGCCATTTCCCGCGTTAGCAAGGTAGCGTTAAGAACAGAGGACTGAGCCTTTGAGGGAATATCCTCACTTGGCCCCCTCCTCTGTTCCTTCATTAGGAAAACTAAAAACGGGAGGGGAGGATTTCCAGCCCCCCCCTCCCTTCCCGTTTAGTCGCCTTCTACGACACGCAGGGAATACGTGGGAAGTATTCTTTCTCCCCTATCCCCAGGGATAATATATATATATATATATATATATATATATATATATATATATATATATATATATATATATATATATATATATATATATATATATAACTAGCAGTTACTATAATCTTAGGTCTAACTCCTACAAATCCGTACCGCCTATTTTCTAAAGCAATTTCAATTTAACTTTCGGGCAGATAATCCGAGATTCAGCACTAAACCTTGACAAATTCTCTCGACAGTTTTCGCTTTGGGGAAACGAACGTCATTTTTTGAAGAATATATCATTAATGACATCTTGTGCTTCACACGTCCTTAACCCAGACATGAAGGATGGTCTCGTGAGTGCCTTGCCAGTAGTGAGGATATTTTGTGGATCATCTAGTCACTCCTTGGTGAAGGCAAGGGTGAAAACTCATGGTGGTTTTAGATGAGTAGAGAAAATGCCAGTTACCAGGAGACATATTGTGGAAGTTGTTGTTTGGACGAAATGTCATAAAACGTGTTTACTGTTTGGATGATCTGTAGTCTTAAAACTTATTATAAGGACGAACAATTATCATGAAACGTGCAATGTAACTGAGAAGTTTTTATGATATGAGCTTTGTGAAAGAGTAATGTAATTACTTCCTTTTTGTGTGTGGACGAACACAAGCAATTACCACGAAACGTGGCTTCACTGGAGAGTGTCAACCAGTGACATAAGTGTCAGTTGTCATGCTACGTCCGTGATAACTCGCTCACAGGAATACAGACACATCTGGTCCCTGATTGACGGTTATTCAGTTCTCTTGTAAAATCCTTTCTTACTTCTGAATCCTCATGATAAGTACGGCAGTTAACCTCACATGATGAGGTAAACACTAGAGTCTTCAGCACCTTTACAAGATATGTTTTAGCTCTACACTCGGTGCAACCTCAGCAAGCATACAAGTCATTCCAACTGCAAACTCAGATGTTGCAACATTTTTTCGAAACAAATTTATTATTTCAGTTGGTTGTGCAACAGATCAGTCTTATTCTGGACACACACACACACATACACACACACACACACACACACACACACACACACACACACACACACACACACACACACACCACACACGCACACACACACACACACACACGGTGGAGCTGATGAATTACAACAAATAGCAACATCTTGATCTTCCCTCAGACAGACGTGGTGCTCAGCTGAACCCTGCGCAGTCCGTCAGTCACTGGATATCCCGGATGATGCAGATAAAGATGAAGTTCGACAGACAGTGAGAGCACAGGCGCCTTCCGTCAGAGCAAGGAAATATCGGGTTAGTGGAACAGTTTCGTTGTTACTTGCGAATTCTTAAAGACTAGTTACCGGTTAGTAGATATGATCACTCCTCAGGTATTAGATTTACGTTTGTCGGACAAACGGAAGAGTGTTGGAGGAAAGTCTTAAACGGAGAGCGAGTGTCCTCATCTCTAAACAACTCCTGGAATGAAAATCGGCAATATTGATTCATCATAATGGATTCTACGAGCATGTGTGTGGCTTTCATTTTCAGCGTTTCACTCCCTGCAGCCCTGAGCCTGATTCGTTTCACATCGTTTGTTACTAAGACAGTGTTGCCTTCAGGTCTGGTCCACAAATCTCTATCCGTCTCCTGCAGGCGCGTACACAGTGACTCGTACATCTAATGTTCCTTTGGTAATCCTTGGCACGTTTGGGAGAAACGTTCTACTCTCATTCCTCTTCCTTATGCGGTCATCCCTGTGTCCCTGACGTGTCGACCTCTCCGAGCGCTGCGACCAGACGTGTTCCCTCCCTCAACATCTTTCGCTCCTTCCCCATCCTCTATTGTCTCTCCTTCATTACCTCTCGTGCTCCCCTCAACCTCTCTTATCCTCTCTCAACCTCTCAACATCTCTTGCGTACCCCTCAACATATCCCTTGTTCCTCTCTCAAGTTCTTTTGTGTCTCCTTTAACAGCTCTTGTCTCTCCCTCATTCTCTCCCCAGCATGACATGCAAGCGATTCCAGTTAGAGTAATACGTCACCATATTTCATAGAATATTTGCAAACTCTTGACATGGACTTCTTCACCTTTCATGTGTTTTAGTTGTGTGTGTGTGTGTGTGTGTGTATGTGTGTGTGTGTGTGTGTGTGTGTGTGTGTGTGTGTGTGTGTGCGTGTGTGTGTATGTGTGTGTGAATGGCAATATGCCAGTGTTTATATCATAATTTCACTCGTCAGTATTACAACACCTGCCATAACCTTACATTACCCTGCAGTAAGCAAGTACTATACACCGCTGGACGAGTATCCACTCCCCCCACATGCCTTTATGGATCCATCGGTCCCACGACCCTATTTTTCCCTTTAGGATCTCATGTTGCACCAGAGATAAATGGCCGACGATCTGCGACTCACAATATATATACTTCTAACTTATGAGACCTACGCTACCTGTCCTGTGGTATGCGACAGCATAACGTAGAGTCTGTCCCCAGGGTGTAATGTTCTGGTGAGGTGTGAGCTGAACACGTACGACACACTCCTTCCCACACTCATCTGTGGCTAACTCTTCAGCTCCCGGTTACCACAGCGAGGCAAGTGCGCTATGAAATATGAGTAGATGTGTGTGTGTGTGTGTGTGTGTGTGTGTGTGTGTGTGTATACATCCGTGTCTCTTCCCTCCCCGTCTGGGTTGTTATCGTCATATATCCTGCACACGCCTAATGTACAGCTGGATGTACCGCTTTTAAAGTTGATGTGAAGTGTTTTCGAAGGTGAGTGTAGCGTTTCTGAAGATGAGGGCAGTGACTTTGAGAGTGATTGGAGATTTGTAAAGTTATCTTGCTTTAACACTTGGGCCATCACATTCCTCCGTGACTTGGATGAGAAACATGACTCAGAAAACATCTCCATCCCGGAGGATATCACCACATGCATTGTACAGGAAGGTAGAGCGTATGCTGTCGAGAGAACATGTACTTTATTACTTGCGGAAGTAATGATGTTATTACACGTGACATACCGTAAACCCACATTGATAAGAACGAGTGAAAAAAATAGAAAAGATATTATTAGATAAAAGCAAACAATTGATACATAGCAAGTAATAGAAAACAGAATATAACAAATAAGCGTAAAGTAACTATTCACTAGAGAAAATAGGTAAGAAAATGAATGAAAATAAACCTTTGGAAAAATGATAACCTGATAAGCCATATCCCAGGCCGGGCAGGGTCTGGCCTGAGGGGCTGCAGCAGGGCGGCCTGGCTGGGAGCGGGCCAGACTCCACCAGCCTCCCTAGGCTTATGTTGTCACAGGAAGCTGAGTGAGAGGAGGTAGGAAGGACAGACCCCTGGGAGGGGAGGGGAGTGCTGAAGAGAGGGAGTGAGAGAGACAGAAAGAGAGATTGGAAAGAGAGGACACGGTGTAAAGAGAAAGATTGTGCAAAGGATCCTTTCAGTTTCAGAGAAAAAATGTATGGAGATAATGTGAAGAGGGAGATTTTGAAGAGAGGAGAGATTATTGACGAGAGAGAGAGAGAGAGAGAGAGAGAGAGAGAGAGAGAGAGAGAGAGAGAGAGAGAGAGAGAGAGAGAGAGTGTATGTGTTTTGGAGTGCGGAGGGAGACAGTGTGGAACAGAACGTCAGATGACTCTATGTAGCCTCCCTCCTGTGCAGAGTCTCGTCTAACTTCAGGATGAACCCCATAGGCTAGCATCTTGTGTGAGAGAGAAGGGACTCTCGTTTGTATATCTTTATATTTATATATATATATATATATATATATATATATATATATATATATATATATATATTTTTTTCTTTCTTTTAATCAACCCCTCGTCTCCTATATTCCTCATCCCACCTCTTTTGTTTGTGACCTTTTTGGAACCCCAGCTCGCCTCAGACTTGGTTACTGACAGTCACACTGTTGTACATTCACTTCCCCAACACGATGACAAGTTAGAAGCAAGACGACATGACTTGTGAGTAACGAAATTCATATATACCGTCACTCATACCCATGCACACCACTACATATACACGCGTATGTGTATAAGCATTAAATCGAACAGATATACTCATACATACATACATACATACAATATTGTAAGTGTATGGGAGCGTTTCACTGGGATGTCATACAAAAACACATTCCACAGCTTCCTATAATCTATTGATAACAATGATATATGTCTTCATTCTCAGAAGTCATGATAATTTGCTGCTCTACAAAGAAAACAGATATCGCTGTTGAGGATATTAGAATAGTGTTACAAACATTCGAGCGAAATTTGAATATAACATTCCAGTATAGCTGCGTCCCGCCAAGCTAAACCTGTGATGCAAATATCCTACTGTGTGCAATAGCCTAAACATTGTGTTTATTGCGACCGATGGTAAACACCACAACTACAGTGGGGTAATTACGCAGTTATCATCTGATATGTCGATTGTTTATGTTGGAATAACAGGCCACATGCCAGATATGAGTATGCTATTCAGAGCATTGTGAATTCTGGGCTTTGGAAATCTCTCTCTCTCTCTCTCTCTCTCTCTCTCTCTCTCTCTCTCTCTCTCTCTCTCTCTCTCTCTCTCTCTCTCTCTCTCTCTCTCTCTCTTCTCCACCTTTCAATTTCAGTAGAACACCTCTGGTCCTCCTCGCCCTGATCTCCACTACAGTACAAGAGGCACCTCAACTGCACCTATATGCCCTCGTCCGTCAGCGCAGGTACTCATAACCCGCCTCCCATGCCTGGCGCGCTTCTTACACACCCAGACTTCTGAGAGCTCAGGGCCATTCTTGGCACCTCTCCAGATCCCTTAGTGGCACTCCCGTATTCATGCTGAAAGGATACACACTCGAGGAGACTACGCCGTTGGCCTGGAGATTGTGTGAGGACCTTAGTAACAGCTGAAGGGGTAAATACTTACCTGGTATGAGGCCAATGGAAGTTGATAAAAGATTTTAAGCCTTATCCTGAGTTCTTCTCCTTTCGGTATTCTTTTATCTTAGTGTTTGAGGCCAAGACTTGCGATCAAGATCGATATTGTACCACCAAACGTTTATGTTTTTTGACATGAAGGGAGATTACTCAAATGTCTTTGTTTACGGGAGTAGATTTTCATAACGCTCTGAAAATCAATGTTGGTTTTCATTGTTGGTAAAGGTACACATGATGTGTTGCCATCGTGGAAAAGAAATTTGAGAAACGGCAAACTATGGCACAGCAACTCTAGTGGCATGGGGGGCTGGACACAGCAAACTATGGCACAGCAACTCTAGTGGCATTGGGGGCTGGACACAGCAAACTGTGGCACAGCAGCTTTAAAAGCAGGCGTTGCACACAGCAAACTGTGGCACAGCAGCTGAGGGACAGTAGGATGCTGGGAGTGATGTGCTGAGACTGTAGGATGCTGGGATTATTGTACTTTAGGACTGTGGGATGCTGGGAATGTTGTGGGATACTGGGAAACTGTAGGATGCTGGTTCTATTATGATCGGGCACTATAGGATGTCATCAGACTTGGGAAAGCTGGAGATTGTAGGGTGCTGAGAGTGGGGTGAGAAGGAACTTTGTGCATATTGTAATATTATGATCAATTTAAGGCCGTAAGTGGCCCAGACTCCTGGATGTTACTTTGACACCAGTCATGGACACTCTCAAAGATCTGCCACCCAATTCTTTGCGAATTCGTTCATTCAGACAACACTCTGTATAACAGAAAATACCTGTAGTCTTTTTCCTGGCATGTAAGAGCCTTTACTGCATCACCATTTCCCTTGGGTCTGCAACAAACACAGCTGCTGGTGGATGGATATATATCTTTTTCCGGTGGAATTTCGGGCGAAGCTGAACACTCTGACCAACACCATTGTTCTTTTCTTTGCACATTTACTTCTCTCCCTGTGGTATGTGTGGTGTGCTCAATGCCATACTGTTATCAATGGTTTACAGTATCAACGTTCATAACTATGACTTTCTAAAGGTGACGGACCATAGTTTTTGACTGAATGAAACACAATGTGTAAACGTCTTACACCGTAAACGTTCGGGGACACTTTATTTCTTAATGATATATATATATATATATATATATATATATATATATATATATATATATATATATATATATATATATATATATATATACACGTCTTCGGGCTACGAACTATGCCAAACCTAATTTATCAGGTCCAGTATAAAGTCCAACATGATGATTACTACGATGATAACCTGGAAAGGTTTTTATTCAGAACATTAATGAAGATGTATTCCATCGTTGCAGCTTCAGATTCAGACTCATGCCTTGATAATCACATGATTCTTCATTTTCTTCAACCAATTATCATATTCACAAGATTCGTGGGTACTATGGTGTCCCGAGAAGACAATGGGAAGCTTTGAACTTGGAATGCATCTCATTCTAGTACCGACGGTTCCCTAGTTTCTCATAAATGCATATCTGCTTCTTTCATCTGAATGCTTTCGCATCACTTTTCTATTCGTTCTCTAGATGGCGTCTTTCTCGTTTATATAGAATGGATCACGTACAAACAGCCTGTCGGCTCACTCACACACCTTCTTAAATCAATCACGTGTCTAGAGTGAACGAAGGCAAGCAGCAACATCATTTCTGGCACAATGTGCATTTCACCTCGGACTCAGGTAGCGTTCCTGGAGCCGTCTACGACAAGATATATCAAGATATATCAAATTGCTCACAGTATGAACACCTGCTTTATCCTGTTTCCAGTAAATGATATTCGTTATCATTCTGAAGTTCTGCGTTGCCCTGAACTACTGCCAGGACAATGTAGTATTTTTACTCACTGTTCCTTCCTTGCAAGTCCCCCCCCCCCCCCCCCCCACCCACCCCCGACTATGCTAATAAAGGCCGCAGATGGTTGCCAGCGCCACCTGCGTTTAAGTGTCATTAGGAAGGGAAAACAGGTATAAGCGACGTGTCTTATGATCTTCACGATAGCTGTGCAAGTTGTAGGTGAGCAGGAGAGACCGCGGCCTCTCTTGATACATCTGCATGATTGCAACGCAACGCACTTGTTTCCTTTACGTTTTATTGCATTGTGATTGCCTTAACGTCTTTTATGGTGGATTCTAATACCCTGTTTTGAAGCGGTCTGGAATGAGTCTGTTTTCGCGGAGTGCGCTCTGTGAAGTTTGGGTGTATTTACTGCAATCTATCATGACTACAACATCAAGCCGTATCTTATATCTCACCGAAATTCATAGAGGGCGTCCCCTGTTTGTTGATCACTCCAGCTGCGTCACTTGTACCTACCAAGGGAAACTTATATATATTACAGCCAGTGAGTGGAAGAGAACGAGCCAGTCTGGCTACTGTACTGTACTTTCCTACCGTCTCAAGTAGGTGTATTTCCCGAGTGGTTTCCCATTGTTCAGATGTTTCTCTCGGCAGGAAGTCTTGACCAGTTGTCCCTCAACTAACGTCTTCAGATCATTTCTTCTCATGATCGGCATTTAACTAGTGTGAAATCATCTCGCAGGACAACTGTTGAGAGAGCTGTTAACCCAATTTCTACATATTCCGGCAGCCATAATGCTGTTCTGATGCGATGCACGAAATCAAGTTTGATAACTAAAGATAAAGTCTTCAAGTGAAGACAGAGGACAATCTCGGTGATCTTTCTCCTCAGACGAGTCCTCCCAGATCCACTTGAAATCTGGAACAAACTAGACCTGGGGTGTGAAAGAGAGAGAGAGAGAGAGAGAGAGAGAGAGAGAGAGAGAGAGAGAGAGAGAGAGGTGTGCGGCAGATGGCTGTGGTCGTAATGGCCGGTTATTACGACTAATGACCCAACACCGTCCTCCTTACAACAGTTGTTGTTGATATTAATCCATTATAAGGTTAAGGAGTATATCATTGGCGTGAACAGCTTACATTGAACTTGCATAAACCTGCACGCTGGAACACACCTTCACATACACATAAACACATTTACATACGTATGATCACAATCACATACATGAACGCACACACAGACGCATTTGAATATAGACACACAGGCAAAATATATCATAGAGAAACACTTGCGACAGATATAGATGTATATCAATGCATTAGTGGATATCGTCTCCTAATAAATAAAACCTGACAATTAGACAAATCAAAATACATTTGATCCATTATCACAATTATCTTCAGTGTGGAAGCAAACACGAATATCCCAATATTTATACAGGAGGTAACTGTTTCTTCCTACATGTCTACAAATACTGGTGTTCTTCCTACATGGTTCTTCACTTAATCTATATAATGGATCAAGCATCATGAAGGCAGACTGATTTCGTGGAAAACACTTGAAAATTTACCTTAAATCTTTGAGTGACGTCTTCAGTGGACAGATTTTGCACTGATTCATAACCTTGACACAATCAAGATTAATCCCAGGTGAATACTGGTATGCTGATAAATGAGATGAATAAGTTTTTACAAACTCAACCTCTTAAAGCTCAAATCAAGATCAACAAAAGCATACTTTCTAACGTTATCAGTCAGTTATATATCAACATTCATAGGAGATACATACAAAATACATTTCCCCATGAATATAAAGTCAGAGCGGAAAGATATTCTCCTGCATTTGAATAAAGATTGTATTGAATAAACAAAGGTTGTGTCTTGTCATGAAGGAACCACAGTGGCGGTCCTCCGGTGACTGAGGTGGCTCTCTGAGGTCAAGTGGCTTCATGTAGTGTGGTGGCTCCCTGAGGCACGGTCGTTCCCTAGGGTACTGTAGTTCTGTAGTGTTATGGCTTCCTGGGGTACAGAGGTTCCATTGGGTACAGTAGCTCCATTAGGGTACAGTGATCCCCTTGGGTACAGTGGCCGTCCGACATAGCATCTGACTTCAGTGCTCTAGACCTACACTCTGGGGTAGTGAGGGATTGACATCAGCTGTGACCTGGTGTCGGCCATACACGAGCACTCAGCAGTCACCTGACCACTTCACAGTGTCATCAAGAGGCAGGATAACCAGCCAGTTCTCCTCACTCAGCCAGTGATCACACTGAGGCTCACTCTAAATGAGGCTGACATGAATTCACTTTCAGATTGTTCTCTAAATGCCACAACTAGTGGTATACAGGTGTTCAGATGACTGTGTGTTCACCGGAATTGTTTCTAAACATGACAAGAAAATAGCTGACGTAATTCTTAAAAGCATAAACTTCATGTGTGCAGGAAAGATCAGCTGTTGTGTTGGAGTGTGAAACAAAAAATGATGAACACATGATTAAAACATATGATCAGATAAAGCGATACAGAAGTTGTTCTCACAATTTGCGCTTTTCTTATTTCCTTCTCTGGTTTACGTTTGAAAAAAAAAAATTAACTCGTTTGTTTCTACATTCCTTCACTAATTAGTACTTCGTCCGAAGAAAGCCTCTGAAAGAATGTTCCCGGTAAACGTAAGCACTCGCAAAACAAAGTACTGCACAACATTACTGGATGCAGGCTGGCGTAGGTCGTCTTTATCTGGGAGGTCGTCTTTATCTGGGAAGATAAAAGATATAAACGCTTATCATCAAGTGACTAATGTGAAGAGTCATAGTTTGTTTACATTTACGGAAGATGTTTAAACCAGATTGAATCTGATGTTCACTTTATGTTCTTCCTCGTAGTTCTTTCCATTTTATTTATTGCACATCACTGACCTGTGGTGCCACTGTGGATATACTTGTGTCGTTTTGTAAGGATCACAATGACTGATTTTCTCTTCTTTGTTCAGAATTTTGTCTTGACGTGCAGGGTCTCACACCTCCTAGAGTCACCACAACAGAAGATTCATAACACAAATAAGGTCATTTATCGCCATGCATTCCCAGGCGAAAGTTTTCAGTGATTCCCTTTAGCTTCTCCGTCGCAGACTTTTGTTAGAGTTAACATCTCTCACACGTCACCCTCGTTTCTGACCCTTTCCCAGTGATCAGGACTTTTGTGCATCGCCGATAGGAGTCTTCTTGTGAGTAAGGATATTCTCATTGCTGGAGCCGATATCAGCCAGGATGTGTGTATAGAGTGGATAACGCGTTACGCTCTTCAAGGTGTACGTGAGGCTATTGAGACCGTCTGTGGGGAATTTGCCTGTGTTCCGGGCCAGCACCTTGTACCTGGTAAGGATACACTTGCGGTTTAGTGTCAACATGATTTTTCTATTTATCCCAAAGGGTAAGGGATCATAAGAGATGAGAAAAGATTTAAGTATAATGATTCTGAGAAGTAGCTTGGATAAAGTGATGTTTGAAAAGAACCTTACTAAAATGCTCACAATAGACAACAGTCTATATCAGGAAATGTACTCATCTCTCTCTCTCTCTCTCTCTCTCTCTCTCTCTCTCTCTCTCTCTCTCTCTCTCTCCTCATGTACTGAGCTCATCCTCTCACCTGTGCTTATTGACGACCTGAGGTTTGTGCCTGATCATCTTGTACCTGGCGTACCGGGCGGGGTACCTCCATACCGCCATATCCGTGAAGGCTATGCGTCTCCACATGTCGTCGTCCTCACCTCCCCACCCCCAGTAGATGTTGCTCCAACCGTTCACCCTCTTGATGTGCGCCTCTGTCATAAGGCAGGCACCCCCGAAGTACGTGTTGTATCTGAGACTGTGGGAGGAGCTGGAACAGTAAGAGTTCAAGGGGAGTGTTTTGGTCAAGGACGTTCAGGTCGTCTTATTATTGTCATTCGAGAGGGACTTGGAATGAGGCATCGATCCTGCAAATTACTGTAAGTGGAATTTGATGTAGTGAGGTATCTTAGGTTCTTGGTCACCAGGGCTGAAAATTGTTATTATTGGTCGTTGTCACAGTTATATGTTAAAGGAAGGAAGTGTATTAGGTTGTGAGTTATCCCCTGGTTGGTTCAACATAAGTGTAGGTTATTTGTATTTGCCTACAGTACAGCTTGTAGTTGTCAGATTGTTGTGTTGTGCCTGAATTATTGTGAGTGTTTTTTTCAGGGTTTTAGGTCTTCATGAGAGTTATGGTATAAGGTTAATGTTGATGTAAGTCTTTGTTGTGCTCAGTGTTTGTTTGTCAAGTTAGATTACAATTGTAATAATTTGCAGTACAGTAGTGCTTCATACATGACAGCAGTGCTCTGAATTGTTAATGTCCTTCTGTGTCGCCTGAGTGTGTGTGATTTGCGCGTCTACCATAACCTTCTTTGTGAAGGAGACATTATCACAGCAAAAGTGACTCTATTATCTATTGGAATAACTCTTTGTTGTTGTGTGATCGTTGTCCATAAACGTAACAAATGGAATATGCTGAAAGAGAAGGTTAGTGCAAAAGCATACAGTTTATAAAAGTTGTATAACAGTTGTACATGTTCTCCCCGTAGATACAATAATTGATTACAAATGGATAACTACACGCTTCATACGACCACAGACATAACCAGGCAGGTCCACTTACCGGTAATTATTATTAGATGTGGCCACAGCGAGGTGTCGGGGCTGAGGAGAGCAGTGGTAGAGATGGAAGTCGTTCTCAGGGAGCATGTCCACGTCGTGGAAAGCGTAGCAGTCCCAGGGCCCCTCCTTACGGGCCTCGAGGAAGCCCACGTTCAACAGACGGGCCCGGTTGAAAAGGTCCGAGCCTGGTAAAGATTTAGAATCAGAAGACATATGAAGGGATAGATAGTACTGTACGAAGTAGATAGATCAGAAGACACATGAATGGATAGATAATACAGCAAGAAGTAGACAGATCAGAAGACATATGAAGGGATAGATAATACTGTACGAAGTAGATAGGTTGACTAATTGATTAACAGCAAAAAGAATAATGGCATTAAGGATAAGTGACAAAACATTAGAGACAATATGAAAGATCAAATATGAAAAATGAAAAATAAAGCAATTTTGGAGAGGAAAGTTGAGGAATAATTGCAACAGACACCTTCGACGGTGTGAGAAATGAGGAAGACGATACAAAGACAAGGGATGACATTTAAGTATACAACATAAAGTACATTTGTATCTTTAGTCAGATTATCAAGCAGTAAGACACGTACATGGTCATGTCCTTCGGACCAAAATGAAATGGTATTTTCATGTATGACCTTTCATGACAGAGTATGCAAGACATTTATTAATAAGTTGAGTATCTAGGCTGATGTCTAGGAAGACGGAGTCATCAACAGAGCACGGCGAGGAGAACTAATATACTGTGTGGCAGACGTACAGATTTCTGAGGGAAGCCCTGCACACAGGAGGGCTTAATATCACGAAGCCGATGTCATAAAAACATTCATTGAAATTTTTGTACGTTAATTGACTTGGAAAGTAATATGATTATTTTCTAGAACGAAATGTGAATGAAAGATGAGGAAACCAATGATAGATGATATCATCTATTAGTGTTGTTCGTGTGTGAAGACTGAAGGCATTCCACACCTGACATATAGGCAGTTTATTAGGTAATTACTGGACCAAATTGAACTTCCATATCTGATTACATAAGCTCAAACCAAACTATATGTTAAAGGATAAGATAAAGGTTGAACAAAGAATTTAAACTTAGTGGAAAGCATCAATTAATTCTACAGATGATACCCCTCTTACTCCAACAGAAAATAGCTAACCTTTATTAACCATAGAAAACGAATAAGTATCTATGGGACACTATACTCTACAGTTATTAGAAGTGCTACTTGCATTGTGAGAGTGTATGTCTTAGAGATATCCTCATCATCTGAAGATGTTGTTAAAGATTTTTCAATTGGTGGAACCAGTTTGATGCTGATGGGCTTAATGATCTCAGCAGTTGATAAGCCTAAAGCCCATACAACCAAGGATCATTAGCTACAGATGGAAAATTTTAGGTGATGAACGACAATGTGAATATCTATGAGTATCACAGACCGAAAAGGGTGAAGGAAGAACTCAAGATATGGAAGGTTCAAGTTTCAAAGAAATATTTTTTTGCTAAATGTATGGCGACACCTCACGATATTGGTCCGTTCAACAGGACGCCGAACTCGTCACAGTATAGCACTGAAGACGACCTTTCACGTTCCTAACGCCTTACAATCCTGATCCATCCATCCAGCCACAACAATCATATTTCAAACATCATCCACAAACTTTCATAATAACAACCTTCCCATCAAACCCCGAGGGGCGTCACCTACCGTATTGCTCGACGAAGTAGATGGAGTAATTAAGCTGCTGTCGTCGGAGGAACGTGTGCATATGGTTAAGGAAGGGCCCAACCTGCCAGTCATATAGAAAGATCAAGGTCATTTCAAATCATACTGGCTATACAGGGCTAGAAGATGTGTCTTAGGTTTAATTCAAAGCCCAACAGAGAATAGAGAGCTGTTGAAATAAGAATAAGAATTTGGCATATCATAATACCAGGCAAGTTGAAAGCTAAGAATGAACATTCTAAAAGCATTACCATTATAAGCTGTTACTAACCATTGAAGTTAGACTACAAACAAGTTATATATAATTAGATCGATAAGCATGTAATATCTAGTGATACAAAGAAAATTTGAAGGAAATCAAGCTTGGTTTGGATATGCATGATCGAAGATACTGCAGCTCATGAGACTGGACGAATGCATCAGTGAGTCTCTGAACTCGAAACTTACTACAAGAAAATACACTCAACTAAGAAAGATATCACAAGAGGATAAACAAACCTGAAAAAAGTTAAGCTGAACAAGACAGAAATAAAGGAATTAGGAGAGACTATCAACTAGATATGACAAGAAACTAAGCAAAAGAAGTCGAGAATGATCTGCCGACACACTTTTATAGCAAGAGAATCATGGACAAATGTATCAAGATATTAGAAGAGGAAGTGAATTTAAACAAGTGAAAAGTTTACAGTCATGGAAATAAAATGCAAAAAGTTGGAGACTGTGGGCATAGACATTCTGTGCTCAGATATAAATATCTCTACAGTCAGACAAAGACAAAGCGAAAGCTGAAGATCGAGGCAAAACAAGAGGGACAAAAGGGGTTAAGAAAAGGGAGAGTGAAACAAACAAGCACAGAAATACAGATTGCAGACCTACAACAGATACGGGATCAGAGAACGACAGATGCAGAACCAGACAGACAGACAGACAAACAGATGTGTCCAATAGAAAAGAGAGGATGTTTCCTGAGACAGACCTGGTGTTGCCTGTCCCTGTAGGGCACGATGATGGCCACCTTAAAGCGGGCCTCACACTTCGCGGGCCACGAGAATCCTCCGCGTTTAACCTGCGGTCCGAGGCGAGCCTCCGCCTCAACCAGCGACACGTTTTCCGCCACCTCCACCTGGCCCACTGTAGGATCGTGGAGGAAATAATCAAATCTAAGTGACTGACATCTGTTCAAAAATTCACGAGGTCTGGGTAGAGTGGCTGCCGAGAGGTAAACAAAATTTTTAATAACTTCGGAAGAATTCACGGTCACAGGTGTTTGTATGGTGAAGGCAAATGAGCAATATAGTTTACAGTGTTGGGTTGACTCTGAGAAACTTTGAAATTATATGAAAAAAAAGAATCAACAATGATAATAATAAGATCGGTTACCTCCTTCAGAGGCAGTGGTGTCAACTGAAAATGATGAAGTTATGTGATGTATTTTGCAATAGGTAAATTGAATTTCCTGAGGAATACCTTGAAATGCTAGATAACGTTCACTGAGAAGAACATGGAAGTATAAAAGTGTTTTATGTCAGTCAAGATGATAATAGTGGAATGAAACTATTTTCAACAGTACAACTGAAATCAATGGTGCTGGTGTAGATTAGATAACGCAAATCACTATGGGCTTGGAAAGTGTGTTCATTAAGACTAAAAATGTGGGCAGAGATGTATTCAGAAAATCAAACTTTGATCTTTTCCAGTGGTACCTGACATGAAAGGGCTGTTTCAGAGGGAAAGACCAGGTGTTGTAGACTTGTCTACACTGAAAAAATGAAATACAGTGGAAAATATAGCAACAGTATATAAGTTTCTATAGTGAACTTAACCAATGTCTATATACAAGAGCGATTTCGTACTATAAAAAACGAAACCTTTGATGACATAACAGGAAACTGAGCGAGAGAAACGTTAGGCAATGTATGAGGAAATTATTCTACAGTACTTTAGAAGTGAAAGAAACAGATCTAGGAAAGAAGTAGTAAATGTGGAAAACAGTAAAGTTCAGGAGACTCAAATGTATGTCCTGTTTAAAGTCATTTACATTATATTCATAGGGAGTGACAAATGTAGATAAAGAAGTACAACAGGAGAAGTTACTGACGCAGGTGTGGTGGGGTCGAGGGGCAGCCTGGCAGCACTTGGCTCCTCGGGACAATCATATTATTCTCCATCCCTACAACCTCGTCCGAGTCCCTGGCGACGCTGACTGTCTTGGGTGAGGTTAGGAGCTCTGCAGGGGGTGGGTGTGTCCTGAGGATAACGGCGCGGAGCTCCTTTTCCCCTCCCTCGGCCACCTCCACACGCGTCTTCCCGACCAGTAGCAGACTACTCATGGTTATCATGCCCACCGCCAATATTATCCCCAGTCGCAAAGCCCAGGCAACTAGTGAACGCACAACATGCCTTCTCCTCCAGAAGTAGAACCAATCGTCTCCCCACATAACTGATTGGATGAACGATGATGCAGTGAGGGACTTGACAACAGTTTTTGTAGGGACGTGCATTCAAATGGCTGCCCCAGTGGCAGAGTACGCTTATGACGAACCCCAGTGACAGTGCACTAGTGTGACCGTTCCCAGTGGTAGTGCATTAATATGACTGCCCTGAGTGGTAGTTCACTAACATGGCGGTTCTGAGTGGTAGTGAACGAACATGGCTGTTGACATTGTTAGTAGGACAACATGGTTTCCTCCAGTGCAAGTGCATCACCAAGACTACCCAGGTGTACACAGCGTCTTGGTTGTGTTACCCTCAGTCGTCGTCCCGCTTGGCTGTCTTCACCTCACTCTGAAAAAAGGACAAATATTAATCATGTTGAAATGTTGGAACAGAATTATCGTCTGGAAGAAACAAATAAGTAACCTAGATGACGTTGTTTGTATTTCACAAGAATGTAGACTCCAGTCTGTAACTGTAGGTTTAAGGATGACAGTTTCAGATTACATAAATCTTATGTTACAACGCTCGCACAACAATGGGATTCTGTCTTCCCATCCTGCACAATAACACACGTGTGATGTTCCATTTTGTAAAGTAAGGAAATGATGTGGATAGAGAAATGAAAAGGAGACGAGAGATCTTCAGGAAACTCTGTCTGGCAACAGAGTTTGACTCTGAGTCTCTCCGCGGGTCAGTATCATGTTAGAAAGTGAAGGTCACGAGACAAATATGACCTTTTTATAAGTAGACACAAATGCTTGAAAATAATGGTAAAAGCTTAGGATATCAGAGCCCGATATGTCTACCTCAGGTTCTACCATCACCATCACCATCACCATCACCATCACCACTACCACCATCAGCCTTTGAACAGATACATACCTCACCTGCCGCACGTACGGTACTTGCTCACCACCTGACTTCCTTTTTAACCCGTAAATGTCACCGTTCCGTCCCCCGTCCCAAGGGTGAGTGTTGGGTACCGAGAGCAATGGACCACGGACACCGTACAGCCTTAAAGTCTCTTAATTCCCAGCAATCATTTTCTTCTCCCATTCTTCTGTCATTCTACAGATCCGGGTTGTGGTTCGTGTATAGGTCCGTGCTGAGTGTAGCGCGTTACAGAGCATACACACGGGAACAGTTGTCATATTTTTAGACTGTAGTTAGTACAGAGTGTTGGCAGGATGTCTGTAACTAGTGTACGCTACACCTGCTGCTGCTGTAGCATGGGGGGGGGGGGGTATAATCGTTCACACAGAGGTGGAGCACTTCACGTTCTCCCGTGAGCGTAACCTGCTGAGTACTAATTTATTCTCCTGGTTGGCATGATGAAAATGCACTAATGTATCTATTGTATCTTATACTGCATCAGTCACAACTGCACACACACACACACACACACACACACACACACACACACACACACACACACACCAGTACCCACAAATATACACATAAACTCACATAATATCATGAACTTGTTTTCATTTCAACGAGAGACTGAAGACGTTCACAGCTTGATAGTTCAGTTTATAGCAACCTTTACAACAGAAGCATTATCTCAGTGGCATTTACACGAATTCTAAGCGGTAGATACGAGACAACAGGCAGTAATAGGACACAGCATGTAGTAATAGGACACAGCATGTAGTAATAGGACACAGCATGTAGTAATAGGACACAGCATGTAGTAATAGGACACAGCATGTAGTAATAGGACACAGCATGTAGTAATAATCATTATCAATGACAATAAATTCACAGAATTTCCAGACGGTTTCGCTGGATCACATGACTCTGCGGGAAACTGATAAGAGGGAGGGCAGGGCTTCAGGGATGCGGAGAGTTAGTAAGGAGGTACTGGGATGCTGGTAAGACAGTAAGTTACCGGGGAGGACAGTGAATCATTAGAGAAATGTAGGGAAGGAAGGGGAGGACTGCGAGACGAGCAGTTAGCTGGGAGCTTGGGCTCCGACAGGTAACATGTAAGATGGAGGGAAGATGTGATAAAGAGTCACGTAAGTCTCCAACGGTGAAGATGATCGATGTTATTGTATATGTGATGGGAAGGCTTGTGGAGAGGGTGAGGTGTTCTGGGAGGAGGGGGAATGAGAAAGTTGAAACACAGAAGAGGAGAAGCGGCTGTCTATTTTGCTTGGAAGATATATGCAAGCTGTTCAGGACAGAATGTTAAGGGAGAGAAGGTGAGGACACAGTCTAAGGAGATTATAAATGTAAAGTTTAGCAGACAGCGAGCACACTGAAAAGATAGCAAGCAAGATTGTGAAGGTGATGGGTACTAGGCAAACGACAGAGAGGGATTTAAGATGTCTAGAGAGAAATGACAGGTCAGGTGGCAGAGACAAAAGCTGAGATCTAGTTCATTGAGAAGGAGAAAGAGCCTGCGTGATGACGCTGACATAGAAGTGTGAGACAGTGGAGAGAACTAGGCGACAGACTAAGACAATCAGCCCCTGGGAGAAGCGTGTGAGTCAGCGTGATGTTTGTGTTGTGAGAGTGACACATGAGGGGTGGGTGAGGCTATTACTGACACACTTCCCTCCTCATAACGGGGTGTTTTCCGTACTTTTTCTTCAAATTTGTCGTCATGAAATTTACAGAGTTTTGATGTCTCTCTCGATGCCATCTGGTTTTAATGTCAAGTTCCTGTGTGTGTGCTGCGAACCCGACATTTATTTTATGTGTTTGTCTATTTGTTTAGGTGACACACTGTGAAGCAAATCTGATCATCGTCAAATCCTCAGCCATCACTTGAACAAACTACGAAAGATCTTTACTCTCTCAAAAACAATGTTGTTTTGCTGATTAGTTACAGTACTTCAGCGTATGTCATACAGTGGTTATGTCTTACAGTGGTTAGGTCTTATAGTGGTAAAGTCTTACAGTGGTTATTGTGATTCTAAGTTAAATATAAAAGGCGTCATACACACATAATGTTTCACCTTTGTATATAGTGGCCGACACGAGACGAACAAGTTATATGCATAATGTCTCACCTTCATAACACGTGCCATACTCAGTGTCTTGCTCTCATAGTACACCACGCCATGCACAAGGTCTTGCCTTCATTAGGTATGCCATGCACAACATCTTGCCCTTCTGACAGAGCTCCTAGCGAGGCTCCGATTACCGTCTCCCAGAATGTTTTCAGGATTTCATAATATAATTCATGATATATCGTATAATAATCTTATGATATATTTTATGATACATTTTATAATATGCCTTCAATAAGAACATAGAAAATACAGGAGATAACTACAAAAATCCCTGATATGATTATTTTGATTACAGTTATCATGATTATTACTCATGGATGAATGTTTGTTACACAATTGCGCTACCACAAACACACACAAACACACACACACACACACACACATACACACACACACACACACACACACACACACACACACACACACACACACACACACACACACGTACGTTACTCCTGTTCCCTAATGTTTCCAAAGTTATTTTGAGATTTATCAACAGCTACAGTGACTGAGGAGACATATTTGCTTAAATCACTGGAAATACAAAGGGCAACGTGTAGTACTGCAGAGAGTCCCTTCATTTACCCTAAATCACTTGGAAAAAAAACACGGAAGCCTCGACTAACGGTGGTGGTGGAAGATGCACTCAGTCCCAGGGATCTTCATCATGATTTATACTCCACGTCATTATAACGTCACACCTCTACCGATACTCTACCTGGGAACAACGACTGATATATATAATTGTGTGGTTTTGGTAGTAGTAATGGTGGTAGTTGGTGATAATTTTTAAAACGTTGGCGACAGTTACTGCAGCTGTAGCATTAATTGGTATTGTCAGTGATACTTGCAGAGGTGGTAATATCCGAGAGAATTCAATGCGGCGTAAGATAGTTATCTAAGGCATTTGTTCATTTCCAATGAAATTGCGATCTCTAATCACAGAATCCGTCCAGAACGTTTAGTGTCCACTGCATTTCTATGTAAGATTTTCTTTCAATCGTGCATATCCGCACATATTTCTTGAATTCTGAACACTTGTTTTAGATGTACAACAAACAAAGACTATGTAAAAAGATCAAGCCACAAGAACAATTCTAAATGACTGGGTCCTTACTCTCTAGCCATACCCGGGTACCCCTGCACCCACCTTTTCATTGGCCCTACCTGTCCCCACCCATGTATTCCAGTTGAGGGACTTCTAAGTATGATCATATCATCAAAAACAACTTACATGTGTACACGTTCTAGTCTCCAGTCCTGATGTTTTCAAGTATGGAAGCTATACTAATGTTGTTATCAGCGTTTGGAAGCCTTTACATTCTAGTCATTTGATTAATTAAATGGAGGATCCTCCTGTAATACAATGCATCCTTCAGTCATGCCCGTCTTATTTCGACACTTTTTCTCATAGTACCACTCAGTACAAAAGTGAATCATATATGACAGATCTATGAAAATAACACGAGGGATATTGACATGAGGTTGAAGTGTAGTTAAGAAAAGTTGATGAATCGTCACCTTACCATAACATGTGACGTGAGTATACCTCACCCAAGAGTCCTTAAGATCGCACACACAAGGATCAGGGAAGAAAGACATGAAGTTTCGACTAACAAAACTGACCTTTATGCAGGAGTCGCGTGAGGCCAACAGAAGCTTGCTTTGAAGCGCGTGAGCGTCTGGCGAGATGTTGTTTAAGAATACGGCCACGGAGCCTGGTGGAGACGAAGGAGCTACCGATGACGAGGCTTGGATGGGATGAAGAATACGAGCGGTGGAGCTTACCTGAAATCATGAAACAACAGGGGACGGAGGCTGGCTGTGACTAGGAACAAGTTCGGCGGAGCTTGGTCGAGACACGGGAATGCCAGCCACGGAGCTTGACCAGAAATAGGGAACACCACAAGGAGAACACTCGGAGAACACGTGCACAAGGAGGACATCTGAGGAAAACGTCTATGGAGCGCCACCTCTGAGCCACAACTGGGTCATATACCGGGAGTGGGAAAGCGCTGAGTGTTCGTTCGTGTTCCACTATGTGGCTGCGTCTTCACCCCCTTCCCCCTACCCGTCATCCCCACCACCCGCAGGTGGCAGCTGGTGTCCCCCCCCCCCCCTACACACACACACACACACACACACACAATGCCCTACCTCACTCAGCAAATGTATTATTTTAAAGTTTGATCGCTTCGAGCAGCGTACTGCCCTTATCAACAACACCTTACAGTGGTGACCTCCCGTGGCCTTCCCCTGGGTCACTTGTCTCGGTATTTCCATTAGTTTTCTTTTTTCTCATAATCCTGTCCATTTCTTCATGCTATGCAGATACTCTTGACCATGTACGTACTATCTCGGTCGGAAGGACCGTTAGCATGACGATGGTCGGTGTCACGCAAAGAACCAGCTGATCGAAACAAAACCATCTCGCTTCATACATATCACCATTCCTCTCATGTGAGCAGACCATGAACAATATCCTCTCTTGTGCTTCCTTCTGAGTGGTGGGACACGAACTGCACGACTGCATCCAGCAAACATCTGATCTTATCGGTTTACTTTGTTGCCATTTATATACCATTAACAAGTGCTTTATGTTTGCTCACCACTGCCACCTTCTCATGTCTCTGCAACGTATCACAATTGTTTCATTTATTTCAAAACAAGGATGAATTTAAAAGAAATATTGTTATTACAAGCGATATTATACATAGATTAATAGAATAGTTAGAAGAGAATTCCTTTTCTGTTTTTTATATGATTCACAGTTGTGGCTTCTGAAACCTTGTACTCACAATTCGTAGTTCAGGAGTCTGCCATACTTGGGGCTCCTTTCTTCTTTCTTCCGACCCCATGTCTCCCGTGGCATCCATTCCTTACAAATTTTCGTCTACATTAACACCCATTTACGTCAGCTCAACTGACTATTCTCGGACATTTGGGTCCTCAGGTAATTAATTATCAGAGATCCCTGAGAGTTTCTCACGAGCATTTCTTCGGTATCCGCTAAAGATTACTCATAGGACATAGCAAAATAACTAGATGAAAACAAACTAGAGAAAATTCAGGAGGCATTTTATGGTCAAAGACGTTGAATAATGGCACGTCGATATGCAGAACAAGAAAACGAAACGTAGGATTGAAAAGAAAGGTTACGAAATGGGGCCATGTGAGTGTAGATTCTGCTCCAATACAGCAAGATATGCAATTATACACATGCATGGAGAGAGGAGAGAGCGTGTCGGTAAGAGCGGAGGTCACAGAGTGGGTCTGCCAGTATTTCTGTCTGTCTTGCCTTCCCACCATCACCAGTTACAGAAGCGATAGCGTTCCGTGGTTTCTGGTTCACAGTTTCCAGTGTCTCCCGCTTATTTCATCAAAAGTTCGATCTCTAGATTTTTCCAGTATAACAACGTCTCTCACGCCACTGTAAGCCACTGCATACACTGTAAGAGGTAGATTTACCTCCTTTTTTTTCTTTGTTTCAGAAGGCCTAGTATCGTAAGGCCCAAAGTAACTGTTCATTCTTCTCAAAGTATGAAGACTGGTCCTTATATTATGTATGGGATGTTTTTAGATGCTATGAAGAGCTTACATAATTTGTAAGGGTGGGTGATGATATGAGTGAGAACTAAGGAATGAACTGAGAGATACATCGGGTGCCTAAGGAATGATCATGGAGATGCAGAGTGGAAGTTGCCACGGTTGATGAATGCAAATGAGGCTTTGTTTTTTGCTAAATCAGAGGAGGTTGATCGAAATGGCGGGCAATTTCAATTATGTATGTAGGAGGAGGATGCTGAAAGTGTGAATAAAAGTAAGACGATAGTCTTTGAAAGGGATTGGAGATCAAAAAGTGGTATCAGTCTGCATGGCGAAGAACTGAATGTTGTGGGTGAAGTTGGATATTGAAAAGTAAAGTTTAGTCAGGATGTCAGTGGGAAATCTAAAGTTTAAAGCAGTAATACAAAGGGGAATATGGGGGTGAAATAAAAGTTTTGGTGAATGGGAAAAAGGGAGGCGTATTGCGTGTTAGTGTTTTGTAGGAAGGAGTATTTGTCCCACTTCTTAAGTACTTATGTAAAGCCTAAATTTTTGTAAGTCAGGATAGGTAAAAAGTGAGAGCAGTAGAGATGGATAGCTTGAGTAATTTAGTTAGAATTTGGAGGATAGAAAGCAAAGCAAAAAGAAAATAATACGCACGGATAATGTCTTTCAGGAAAGTATGGCCAAGTAGAACTTATGAAAAATGATATGGACTGGGACAAGAACAAGTAGAGAAGACTGACTGGGTTCTGATGGGTTCCCATAGCTTATACGCTGAGACCAACCAAGCGAGGAATTGGTATTATGACACCTTTTCTCGTACAGTAAAACTATGGAAATCTCCTCCCCCTTTCAGTATATCTTTTCATCCTCAAAAGTCAAGCGCACAAACACCTGACGGGCTCAAATTAATTCTTTCTACATCATTTCCTTCTATGCGATATATCTTACCTTTCGTCCAAGAAAGGAAGCATGCTTCTGCTCGTCATTTCAGTTACAATATAGATAGAAGTGTAATGCCTCTATTTCAGCTGCAAGAAATAAGTTAAGAAAAGTGATTACAATTCTGGAAACTCAGGTTTTAACATATTTGCTACATTAATTGTCTTTTCTTTGTCAGCTCATATTTCTATTTAATTTGGCAGGATAAGTAGCTGAATACTCCTATTGATTATGTAATGTAACCTGATAAACAGACTAACTAATTACGATTACAGCTGAATGTCTAATGATTTAAGGTTGACATGCAGCGAAGAATAGTCAAAGCTGGTATTAAAGGGATATGTTTATAAACATGACTAAATTTAAATCTAAGTATTTCGTTCGAATTTAATGTTTACCATCAGTATACCGTCAATATTTCTCCACAAATCCAATGAATGATTGCTAATATTGTTCATATAGATATTTAAGTGGGAGAAATTATAAAGGTTCACAATAGTTTATCTACTAGATCATTTTCGTTGATAATTTAGGTATATTCAAGTCATTTTACAAAAATACGAACATCATAGATGGCGCTGTATGCAGTCAGCTGGTCCGTCATATGACTGATTTCGATTGGTTAATAGACTGTGGCGTAGTATTTTTTATCCAATTGGAAATAAGACTATACTTTTAAAGAAGAGAATCCAAGTTCTGATTGGATGAAGTAATAGCTATTTACACTTTTCAAACTATCCATCCTCAATTCAGGCAAGGGGTTATCAGAAGGGAAGAATCAACAGGTCTGTAAGGATTTGTGTAAAGGTAAGTAAAGATCTTATGCTATACCGGTACAGTTAAGGGTAGGCACTTGTAGATATAATAGAAGTCGTAACTCTTATGTTATACCCTTAATTACACCGGTTTATGTGAACTTTTGATTTTACCTTCATTTTTCAATAAGCAAAATATACAGTTTCCTGACAGCTGATAATGATAGAAATGAATATTTTTGTAACACAACAGGTGCCATATCTGATGACTGTACTACTCGTTCCCTCTCTTGAAAATATCAGAGCATTGCACAAAGTGATGGTATTTAAAGATCAGGGAGAATATAGGGTTGAATGCATGTATTTTGATAAACCTAATTTGATGTAACATTTCTAGCTTTACCCACCCAGCTTTTCCTGTTTATATTGCAGCTTTCTGTGGGGAAATGACGTATGTTTTAGTTGCCTTCTATAGTTGATTGTGATTAGAGATATCTGCGAAGGATCGATTTAACATCTTTCATATTGAACGATATTAGATAAGGTGATAACGGTGTATCTTCTCTATACTGGAAACCACACTTAATGAATACCTCAAAATAGATTTTTTTTCTTCTTCAGTAAAAGAGAGGCTAATATGACGGCTGTGATCACAAGAAGAAACTACAAATTGTTAGTAGTATGGTAGTTCCTCATAAATTTTGGTATGATACAACTTAGAATCTGCAAATTTTGGATGTGCTGGAATTTTGATTTACTATTCTTTATTAGATTCATAGATTTTTTATTTAGATTAATAGTGTCTACTACTTTTAGTGTTTCCCTGTTGCATTAAAGGATAGGAAAACTAGAATGGGAAAAGTTTAAGTACAAGAAGCTCCTTAGAGGAGTACTTGCCTCATTACTGATATATAACGATAGGAAATCTAAGAGCATGTAGGTCAAGATAGGTCGTAGTTAGAACTAGGAAAGATAGAATTTAAAATGAAGATGAGAAGATGTAGTGTGAAGAAATCACTAGAAAGGAGCATGGATGAAGGTCTTTTGGGGAATTATGATAATGTTTTTGTTATGAATAGGGTCCTTGCACTTCAAGAAAATCACATATGCTGAATATGCATGTGAAAAGTAGATGAATATAGTAAAGGATACAAGAAGGAATGTTAGTTTGTAGAATAAATAGATTTATGCAGTTAGAGAACTAATTAAGACCAGGGATAATGCAGATGAGGATGCTATAGGGATTGTTGGTGACAGCTATGGAGCCATTTTGCTTATGGAGGGATGTGAATGAAGACGTTATTCTTTCTTAACAAGTCAGTTTCTTGTGCAAATTGAAAATTTCTGAGGCATTATATAAGTGCGGATGTCTGCAGTTAGTCTGATGTACGTACTGGGCTTGTTTTGAGGTTGGCATGAGTGATTTTGATGCAGTATGTGTTCCAGATATACCCCATGTATTAATGATGATCGATAGGTACAGTATAATGAAAAGTGAAATGTATGCACTCTTTTCCAAACACTAAAGATTTTAATGACCACAATAACTTATGATTATGGGGTCTTTTTTTAAGACGGGATGTATATTGCAGGTAGAGATCGTTCGATTTCAGCATGGGGTCAATCTTCCGGAGTGAGGGAATGACCCTGTGTCAGCTCTTTCTCTCCAGTGAAGCAGCATACAACTGCATATCAGAACTTGGCGAGATAGGGTTGGTGCAGTTTAGAGATGTGAGTTATTTATTCCCATTTTCATCCTTTATATGATTCCTGTAATTGCTTTGTACTTGAATTATATAATCTAAAGAAAAAATCTGAATGGCTTTTATTTAAACTGAATATACATCGTTACTATTGAATTGATTACTGTAGTAAAGACTCCATGAATATATATTCTTCATGTTAGTTTTCAATAAGATTTTGATGCTGCATTTAAAAGATATGGACCTCCATGGTGTAGCAGTTAGTGTCAAGCCTGCATAGGTTTGAAGCCTGGTCATAGTAGTCAGTCCACAGTCACCCAAGTTGTTCATCCTACGCTAGTGACGAGTCAATAGAATGTTTATGTGGCTTAGGCCAGGATATATATACATATATACAGCATAAATGAGATGGCCTTGATTTGGGCATTTAGTTGCCTGTGCCATCTCACCTACCATGAAGAAAAAGATAGATTTTTTGATGGTTCTAACCTTAATTCATTATTTACTTACAGCTTAACCCAGATGTTAATGCCTTCCAACGCAAGTTTGTCCATGAGGTACGTCGTTGTGATGAAATGGAACGCAAATTGCGTTACTTGGAGAAAGAAATGTTGAAGGATGATGTTCAGGTTTTGGACAACGGAGAAAATCCTGAAGCTCCACAGCCTCGTGAGATGATTGATCTGGAGGTAAAGGACTTTGTTGTATAGCTTCACTTATTTGGCCACTGAAGGACTACTTTTGCAGAATATAAGGTTTATCCATTCTCCTAAAGGTGGCTCTTTATAAAGGGCCCACATTCAAGCTGGCACCACCAAGTGCTCTACTGGTACAGCACTGCGTATTTGCATAGCTCTTGCCTTTAAGCTGTATCAGTCTGTATTATCTTAATAGTAACCCCTATCAAATAATTCAGCTGATGTTTCAGACATTTCATTTGTTTGTAAGATTCTGCATATGTTCATTGGACTGAGGGCCTCAGCCTTATCCCCATAAACTAACAAAAAGAGCAGGAATGCCCAGCTCCTGTTGGGAGACTTATTATCTGCAGTTGTTACATATGAAAGGGTTTTGCATTTCTTGATAATGTATGCAGAGTATCAAACTGATGGATTAGATACATAACTGAAGTCTTTTACAGTCTTACTAATAGATGATGCTTTGGTTTCACCAGAACATTTGTGCTGTATTTTAATTCTGATTAAAAATTAAGACTCCACCTGAAGTGTTCACATAACAAGTGAGACATCACCTTTTGGGTGTTGTATCGTTTGTCAGTGACTGAAAGAATTTCAATCTTATCGAGAGTTTGTCATTCCCTGCTTTCGCATGATGTGTAACCGTGAAGCTGCGGGATCCCCATAAAAGGGGTCCTGGGATTGTATGATAGTTGTAGATATATGAAATTTTGGAAAAGAATATTTTAATCTTTGATAGAGAGTGTAAAGTTTGAGAAAATTGTATCATCAAAGCTTAATAGTCATGATATTGAAACTGCTTGATTATATTTGTATAGGCTACATTTGAGAAGTTAGAAAATGAATTGAGGGAAGTGAATGCCAATGCTGAAACTCTGAAGAGAAACTCGCTTGAACTGACTGAACTGAAACATGTCTTACATACAACCCAGCTATTCTTTGAGGAGGTGAGTAATGTCGGTAATCTTATGATCAGCAGTTTATCATCTGTTTGATTGCTATTATAAAGAACTGTTACAAATTCAGTATTTGTTTACAAAGTAGTGATAATTTTTTTAAACATTCAATTGAAATAAGTTGTCATGGTTTTGCTTCAAATTCTACAACTACGGTTTTAAATTTGAATAATGAGAAGTCAGTATTGGATTTATTTGTCTGAAATGCTTACATGATTGTAATCTATTTTTTGTGTAATATGGATTTCTGCTCAGCAACAGAAAGGCTGGTGCAGGATATTGGGAAACTGTATGACAGCTGAAAGTCAGATATGAAGGGCTTTTATGTATGTATTGATTTTAGGGACACCTTTATGTTAATTGCATGAATTTGTCACAGTTAACTCCCTCTGCATGGGTTAAAGTTTGATGATGCACTATAGTGTTTTTATGGGAATTTGTAGTATCAAGTGTCATCATTTACCATTTTATATCACATCATTTATTCATAAATATCTACTCCTGCATCAGCTTTTCCCCCTCCTGATTTAGATTATGCATTGATTTTATACTTGGCTGAGTAGTGAGCTTGCTACCTTATGGAATAATAGAATAGTTTCTGACACTGTGTACAAGCTTTTTAACTCACTTTTGGTATTATGAAATGTTATATTTGAAAAGATATTTTGCTATACTGGTGTGGAAGCAAGTAGAGTTTGCAGTTCTGTTCTTTAGTGTCTTGTTAGCTGAATGTTTTTGTTTTGGCATGTCATTAGATTTTGTGCTAATGTCTGAGATCTCATCCATTCAGAAGAAATGAATATAAAAGTAAGCATAAGTTGTAAATTGGGCTTTCTAGATCATCTTTGTTTGTGCTGCTAAGGACTTCCCTTTCCCTACTGTTGTCATTGTTTGGATTATGCCACTTAGAATTGCTGTGTGTGTTTGTATGTTTTCATCATTATCTAAATGTTTCGTCATTTCAGGACTACGTTATGTTATTATTGTTAGAGGTCTGTATTCATGAAATTCTATTTTTGACATTTACCCAATATTAACACACACACACACACACACATACACACACATCTCCAGGTAAGACTTTTAACTTTAGCAATAGACTTATGAAAATCATATCTACTGGGAATTAGGAGCTCTTGTGAAAGCTTGCTAAAACCTTCTGCTCCATCATCAGTGCTTTCCTCCATCACTCATGATACTTCACTGATTAGAAGAGTTCTTATGTCTCCCCAGTACCAAATGCACAATCTGTCAGTGAGTGGACCATGACTGTCACCCCAAACCTTAGCATAATCGGTGAAAGTTGCGTTTAATTTGACTTACACAGACACTGCAAGTTTCTTAAACCTTCAGGAGCTAGGTAATAGGTTTGCTTCTCACTGGTATATCCCCAGTGGAATATTTTTATTTCAATGCAGTATTTACCCCTTATTTTTGGTAAGTTTTCTGCACTTCCTTGAAAGTGTCATTATAATGAAGAATATTATTTTTTTTGGAATCAGTTATGATGTTTGAACTGCCTGAGTAAAATGCTTTTGTAGCTGTCAGTTAAAATATTAGATAGTCTGTTTGGAGTAGTGACAGAAGCTGCATGAATTCTTTTCATAGCATAATGGCTTGTATCGCTCAATACATTCAAGTTTGAAAGGGAACATAATATATTTCCGTCATTTAATGTCATGATTAACAAAGAAAATGTGTGTTTAGAATACTTTTTTATATGAAAGAAATTTATTCCGACTCTTATAATCACTATTTTTCATTTCACAATGGCCAAGTAAAGGAGCTAAAGGGAGTTAAGGATGGGAAGGGGGGCTGTTGGTTGTAAGTGTTTGGGTAATGACGGGTATGTTGGAAGGTATAGTTATTCTAGTTATGTTGTGTAAATGTTAGTCTTGGACCCTGAATGCAAAAGAATGAAAAAGGATATACATGTAGGAAAAAAATGCCTAAAGACAAAGTGTTGTGTGAGGTGGGTTGATCTTGTAAGAAATGACAGTATGAGAGCAAGGTGTGGCTGTAAGTGCAGTCTGATAGAGAAAATTAACCAGGGCGTATGGAAATATTTTAGACATAGAGAGGAAGAGAGAAGAAAGGCTGACTAAGAGGAGATATGTGTCAGAATTAAAGCAAGTGGGAGGAGAACCATCATTTAGGTGGGTGAGAGTCATGCCTGGGAGAGAATGAGTTGGATTGATATGGTTTACTGGTGGTGATATTTGTCAGTGTGCTGAACCAGGCCATATGAAGCAGTTAAGGGAATAAGAATATAATCTGTTGGCCTTGGCTATGGATGGTGGGCTCTGCCTCTGGTGCATTACATATGATGGCTAAAGAGTAAATGTGAGCAAATGAGAACATTGTTTGTTTCTAGTGATACTTTGCTAAGGCAGGAAACAATGAACCAGTATGAAAAAAAAATGTGTATATCTATGTTTGTTATTTTTTGATACCGGTGAAAGATTAATTGATAAGGTTAGTAGTAATGATATCTATCATACATGAGAAGTTGCAACTACAGAAAGCTTTGAAAACTATCATGGTTTATTTTTTTTAGATTTATTGGTAGTGGACTAAAGACAGAGTAGATCATGTGGACATGGAAGACGATGATACAGCTTTACCAGTAATTGTTTATAGTTGGTAACCCATTTGACCTGGACCCTACATTAGCTGATTCTTTTTCATTGGAAGAAAATGCTATGCATGGTGGGAAGCAACAAAAATTGGGAATTAGTTTTAGTACAAGTATATTGGATATGCCTGATTAAGTTATGCTGTACCTCTCATGACACACCACCTTGTATGGGTATCCAATTTAGATAATTCTCTTCACAGCTGCAACAATGAAATATTGGATATTGAGGTAAGAAGAAATAACTATACAGATGCAGTAAACATATACACTAAGCTCATACATGCATTTATAAGAGAATAATGTCTTGCATACTGCATTGTTCTTAACAAAGGGGTAAGGCACCATTTTGTATTTATATTTCTTCTTTTGGGTATTTTGGAGAAGAGTCAAATGATCACTTTGCTTCTTATTCCTTTTTGTTATGACTTACAGTTCCCTTCATGCAACGGATTTGCTTGATTTGGGCTTTCATTAGGAGGAGCTGATATTTCTTTAGGAATATCATAACTATGCATGCTGGATGTAATTAGTGAGGAATTGGGTCCCTATATACTGGAATGCATCAGTTGCATGGAAGTTTCCTATAATGATTAAGCAAAGGCTTTGGTATACAGAATAATGGAGTTCTTTGTCCTTTCTGTGGAATATAAGTGATTATGAGTAAAACTGATTCATAACTGCAATTAGTAGCTTGGCTCAAGGTTTTTGTTGGAAGCTATGATTCCTTAATTTACAGTCAGTTGTTATTGGTTATTCTTAATTACCATCTGCGTTGATTGGATAAAGTAAACGTATAATGTTAGGAGACTAGGCAGGGATGAGCATTGGGGTGTATTTCTCATTAGAGTGTGTGCACATATTGCAAATATTTTTTTCTTTCAACATAAGGTTAATGTTGTATGGATATGTATTTAATCAGAACAAATTAAATTAGATTTATTAATCCAAAGGATTCGTGACTTTACATATGCACTTGAAATGTCTAGTTTATTTTAGTAAAGCTTTAGCATTTATAAGAAGTGAAAAAAATGTTTTCTCCAAAACATTAAGATTGAATGACAGGCATGTCGTTTCATTCTGCAAAGTTATGTTTATCTTGTTTTTTTCTGTCTTGATTGCTAACAGTTTTTCAAGTGATGCAGTTAAATTAACCAGCACATGCTTTGTCTCCTTTATAAAGGGTTGTCTGTCAGAGAGTTTGATTGACTTTACAAGTGAACATCTCATTATGAAAAAAGAAGCTACATGAGTTTCATTGACTGTTGTGTAGTTAATGGTGTTAAAGCATGTTTTCAGTACATCATTCATGTTCATGTTTTGCTTCCAATTTTATAGAATTTTGAGCTAATTGATTATTCTTGATGATAACAAATATAAATGCATATGTTGATTATGGTCTAACTTGGAAAATGTCCATCAGGGCACAAACATAAGGACTTACAGCCCCACTAGACCCCTGTCTCTTCTTGCATAGTGACAAGCGTGCAGAACTAGTGAGCTGAAAATCATAGCTTTGAGAATGCTGAAGTCTTCACCTAATAACAAAGATGTAAATAAAGCATTATTCTCATAATTTGGAAAATCCTGTGCAGTTCAAGTAACAGACAGTTGAAGCACTATCCATGGGACAAGTCTGGGTGAAATCCTCAGGGGAGGTTGCTTTGAGCTATATATACTAATGAATAACAGAAATAAAAGCTCATTCTTAATATGTTGAATGATATAAAGAGGTTTCTATGTTCAGTTAGAAAAAGGCAGAGGGGTCAGCTCCCCTTGATTTATATCTGTTTGTATTGTGGAGATAGGGCAGCTTGGTGATTTCATCATTTCCAGTATCATGTACCTGTAACTTCGCATTCTTTGGTTTTGATGCTTAACCCTTTCACTGTGGCTGGTACACATGTGGTCTCTCTGAGTAATAAAGGTTCACTGTGGCTGGTACATATATTTACCATTTTTCTATGTTTTCTGAAAACTTCCTCACAGGGGAGTAGGCCTTGAAGTTACCCAGCTGCTATGAATGGGTTAAACAGTCAGAGAGAAATAGAAATACATTGAGGATCAAACAGACTGAGGGACAGTTACTGATGGCAATGGACACACAGATGGCAATGCAGAAATATTAAAGGTGATGGGTAGAAATAGAGAGAGAGAGAGAGAGGGAGTTAGAGAACAAAAATGTACACTGATTACCTATTTCTACTGTATTAGGAGGAAGTTCTACACTCGTGAGTCCCCATCACTTGAACATTCTCTGGTGTCCCACAACTTCTTAAATTTATGTATTTTGTCTCCATTGAACATATCTTCAGTCATTTTATTCTATTCATCCTCCACTTCTGTACTGTCAAAGTCTTTCACATCTTTTATGAAAAGTTTCCTGCTTAATTTCATGCTATGTCCTCTGGGTGCTCTGTCACTATTTCTTGAAGAATTGCTCATTATACATAAAATCTGTCTGTACAGGGTGTCCCCAAAAAATGTTCTCACTTTTTGACACCCTATAACTCACTGATTTTTTTTTTCAGAACTGAAAAAAGAAAAAAATCCAGTGAGTTATAGGGTGTAAAAAAGTGAGTGCATTTTTATGGGATGCCTTGTATAAAAGATTTAAAGGTGTGATCAAGTCATTCCTCATTCATCTCTCTTCCAACATTGGGAGATTTAAGGTTACTGGCATTTCTCTGTAACTCACCTATCTTAATTTGGGCAAATTGAAGGCCGTTAGCCTTTCCCTGTAACTCAGCTGTCTTAATTCTGGTACCATCTTTGTTGCTTTCTTCTGGATCTTCTCTGTTAGATCTTTGTGTTGCTTGTGTTGCCAGATTTGAGAAAGATGTTCTAATTTCATCCTCATTTATGTTGTGAACAGCTTGCTTGATATTTACTTATTCATGAACTTGAATGCATTTATAGTATACAGTAGCAGACAGTTGGTCTCTTTAACTGTTTGCTTAAGATGGTACCCTGTAGACAGATTAAGGACAATGCTGACTCCTAAGTCTTTCATACACAGATTCCTGCAGTTTATTTCCAGCTAGATGAAAATCTTACTATGGCCTTCTTTTAGTGTGACTTCTGCTTGTTACGTTAACATGGGTTGAACTTTATCAACCTTGGTGTCCAAAGTCCCCTTGTAAGTTGATACAACTGTCCACACTTTAAAAAAAGAATTCCTCTTGCCTCATAACCCTTGCATTATCTGCAAACATATTTGAGTAGGAGTACGTATCTTCTGGCAAATTGTTTACATAGATCAAGAAGAGTATTGGTCCCAGAATAAAACCCTGCATCACTCCACTGGTGACCTCAAACCAGTTTGAGAAGGTTTCTCCGATATGTGTCCTTTGTTCCCTTCCATTGAGATAATCTACTCATCCAAGGACTCTTTCTCTCATTCTTCCTCAGTGACCCTGCTTCTTGATCAGCCTTCTATGTGATGTAAGTCAAATGCTTTCATGCAGCCTAGATACAAACACTCCATTTAGCCTTCTTTTTTTGGTATACAAAAGAGCTCACTCTCTTGTAAAAATCTAAGTGGTTCATTACACATGACCTCCTTTCCCTGAAACCAGGTTTTTTCTGACTTAGTTTTTCCTTCACAAGAAGTCATCCATTCGCTTTCTGAATATCTTTCCCAGTACCTAAAGAGCACATTCATTAGAGATTGATCTGTAATCAAGTACTTCCTCCTATTCTTCCAAACTCATGGCACATCATCTTTTCTTCAGTGACATCTTGAACATCATTTCATATGGTTTGAAAACTGTATATGCACACATCTACAGCACAGATGAAAAGACTTTCGTCAGCAGGATTATGAGCCTCTTATAGGTCAAGACTCTTTAGTATTCTGCTCATTGCCTCTCAAGGTATTTCAGTGTTTTCCACTGTCTCTTCCCCATTTCATTTGATAGATGTTGGGCCATCGCATCTTCCCCTATGAAAGCCGTTTTGAACTTTTCATTCAGTTTGTCACATATCCTTTTGTCACCGTTCATAACTCCTCCCTCTGAACCCCTGAATAACTGCTCTTTAACTGACAATTTACGCGTGATTTATGAAAAAAGTTTTGGATTAACCCCTGCTTTGTCTATGATATTCTTTTCCGAATTTCTCTCTAGCTCCTTTCCAATCCTGCTATACTCATTTCTTGCTCTCTTGTATTTTATAAATGCTGGCTGGCCAAAGTTCCGCCCATAGCTTTGTCACAACACATTGCAAAGCTTACACTTATTGACATTTATTGATTGACTCCTACTCTCATTCAACCCTCCCTTCTGTATTTTAGGCTAAAGAACCCATGCTCTTACTGTTCCCTGTAAATTTCACAGAACCTTCTTCTACAATCCCTGTATTCAGGCTGTTGAACTCCATTTTCCAGTTACCTTAGAAATTCTTGTGTTCTGTTAGTTTCAACAGCTATATCTACTGTGTAAGTTACTTCTTACTTCTCTTTTTATATCTTTTTACTACTGAAGCATTATATCATCACCCTATCAGTTGGTTTATTTTACAAGGTACGTGTTTGTGTGTGTGAAAGTGTAAGTTAGAGATTGAAACTAAATGTGTAATTGGTACATGTATATGTTGGAACACAAGCAAACACATTTAGAAAGCATTTTTATACACAATACAGCTATTTCATATACATGCATTTGCATTAGTATGTACACGATTGTACATGAATGCCCACACTAGATGGAAACACTGTAGCCTCACTCAGTGGATGGGTTTACAGTGATAATGATTAGACTCCTTTTCTTGTGTCACAATTTTCATTAAATCTGCATTGATTGTATTTATTCATGACATCCTTTGAAGCTATTGTCTTATCATCAATTAACATACTTGCTTAAATTTTATTAATTAATGTATAATATCTTCCTTGCAAGACAAATTATAATCAGATAAATTGCAAGTTGCTGATGAATTGGTAAAAAACTAATGAAACTCTCATTTTCCATCCCATCTGCATGTGAATCTTCGATGCTGGTTCTGCGTGACATCCCAAACCCCAACTACATCTGCACATATCTGCTGCTCATAACAAAAACCTCTACTGGGATATTGATAACAATTGTCTTTCATTTAATATTTTGAACACCAAATGGCTACCAAAATCACTAATATATTCTGGCATATTTGATTGCTCATATTAAATATTTGTTGAAACCACATTTATGAATTTTATATATATATATATATATATATATATATATATATATATATATATATATATATATATATATATATATATATGTTATACATATATTTACACGCAAAATGTATATAATACTTCCGTTTTAATATATGTGTGTATGTGCTTATTTGCAATTGATGTAATGAATTTATAATTAAAATTGTGTTGTTATCTGTTGTAATTAATTGTATGCAATGTCTTTTATGATGAAAATTGTAAATTTGATCATGGGTGGTATGTGTGGCTGTACTCTGTGATGTAATGTCCTTTGTGGCTTGAGCTCATCTAAAAGCAAGAGGCACATTCTTCCCTTCATCTTGAACAGCGGGATTCTGAGCCCAATAGCAGCATCACCCAGAACCTCCTACCAGCAGAGGAAGGCAAAGGACCAGTTCAGCTAGGGTAACTTTTTCTTAATTTTTGTTTTGTTTCTAGCATATTGCAAAAATTGAAATAATTTCATTGTGGCTGAAATTCCAAATTTGTAAGAGCTAATCTGAAACATATATTTGGAATATGGAAATAATGATTTGATTGACTGTATTCTTTTAATCTTTTTCCTTATGAATTTCCTTAGGAATCATGTGTGTCAACTTTCATGTACTAATGATTCTTACCAACTTTTAAGGGGGATACATAAAGTAAAAAAAGACTGTCAGTATTTGGTATTTTGTAATCTAATGTTGTTCTCATAGGTTTATAGCAGGTGTGATCAATCGAGAGCGGATGCCCATGTTTGAACGCATGCTGTGGCGAGTGTGTCGTGGAAACGTGTTTGTGCGCCAGTCTGAGATTACCCAACCTTTGGAGGACCCTGTTACTGTAAGATGCAAAAAGTTGTTGTTGATAACTTTATTGTAGTAAACATATAAGAAATGCTGTTCATGATGGTAGCCTGGTAAATATTATCTGTTGTCAGTTGTTATTTTTGCACTGAAATTGTAACAGCATTGTATAATTGTTAGGTAATATTGCCAGATGGTTATAACCTAGTACTGTAGAGGAATGTATACTCTTGTATGATGAATATAGATTTTGACACTTGTAAAAAAGAAAAAAATGGCTTGTTAGCAGTTTTATGGGTGTTCTCATTCAGTTTGAATTGTTCACATCAAAAGACTCAGGACACTTGGGTCTGTGAGGATGATTGAATGTATTTCTCCTTGACAAATTAAGTATTTCATATTTTGATTATGTGAAATTTTTCCATTTTACTTGCATGAAGCGATGAATGCCACAAAATTATTAAGGTGAATGGCATGAAATGACAATAGTAGTAGCAGTGATAATAGCAGCATTGATGTCTCCAGTAGCAGAAAGTGGTTGAAGCAACAGCTAGGGCAAAAGTTGACATCTTGTGCTAATTTGATCTCTTTTTGAACAAGCTTTTGTTTTTTATAAATGTATAAGGACAGAAAATAGACACAAAAATCAGGAGAAATGTTAGGAACAAACATGTGTACAGCAAAAGTTACATGAAGCATTACTTGCCAGGCCTTATTAATATGAGACTCACTGGAAAGTAAGTTTATAAATAAAGACTTTTCTGTTACAAAGAGTTATGTATCAGGTGTTAATAATATATGACATTAACAGGGAGGAGCAGTACACAAGACTGTCTTCATAATCTTCTTCCAAGGTGAACAATTGAAGACTAAGGTAAAGAAGATTTGTGAAGGCTGCCGTGCTACCATGTATCCATGTCCTGAAACAAACCAGGAACGTAAAGAAATGGGCCAAGGTGTCAAAGGGCGGTTAGATGACCTCAGCACTGTAAGGATCTGAAAGTATTTGTTATATCTGTGAAAAAAATTGGCATGAATTTTGTGTGTGTGTGTGTCTTTAGAATCAAGGAGCAGCTGCATATAACTTCACATATTAAAATGCGACAAATAGCCATACATTACTCATCATTTCCTAATATGATTTCTTCTGTCAGGATGCATAGATAAAGGAGATAATTATAAAACTAGCAGACCTGCAGGCTCATCATATGTAGGGTAGAGGGAACATGAAAAACAAATGACTGCAAAATGAAGAATATTGGTGGAATTCTAGCCAGGATGATAAAAGTTTCCTCCCGCTGAAAAAATTATATGGATCAAGATAATTATTTACCGTAAATGTTTCAGTAAAGATTAATTTTATTTAATCATTCTTAATGATATGATTAAAGATCCAAAACCCCATTTTCATGATTCCCACTGTATGGAAAAAAGGTATGTGCCGAGCTATAGTTAATCTATCACATCAGTTATAGAAATGCCATATTTGTGTTCGTGCTTTGATTTTTTTAGTTTAGGCAGTAACATTATCCTTTCACTTAACCCACCATGGAGCTCCATATTAAACAAAGTCCTTGTTATATGTAGAGGCTGTTACCTGTTCATATTCCTTTTAAAAAAAAAACCATCATTTACATCAGAATTGCATACATGGAATTCCTTTATACATTTCTTAAAAAGATAGGGATGTATTCCACAAGCTAGATAGAACCCTTCACCCCTCCTTCAAAAAGGATACCATATAAAAACATTAAGTAATTTCTCTTGTGTTATTGTGTTATGCTGACTGAATGATAGTCACTGATTCTTTATTTTATACATGACAGATTGGATGTATTCATGAGGCCATGCTGTTTTTGTTTCTTATACCTCCATAGTACAGTGGAAACAGTTTGGTACCTAAAGAAAAAATATTCCTTTGAGCTAAATCTATCAGTAGCTAATTTTATCAGCTTTACACACATTTGATTATCCCAACAATTTGATGTAACATCATGTAAAGTATGTTTTGTTTTGGGAATGCATGCTATTCATACTGAGCAGCTGAAATTACTGTGTTTGAATGTTTGTGTATATTTGGATAAGCTTTACACTTCAAAGTTCCTCATCTGTAATCAACTGGCTCCACACTGACTTTTGTAAATCCTAGGTGCTGAACCAAACAACTGACCATCGGCATCGTGTTTTGGCCGCTGCAGCAAAACACTTGCGTACTTGGTTCATAAAAGTAAAGAAGATTAAGGCCATCTACCACACCCTTAATATGTTGAACCTGGACGTGACAAACAAATGTCTGATTGCAGAATGCTGGATCCCAAATGCAGATCTTGGCCTTATCCAAGGTGCCCTTAGTAAAGGAACGGTAAACTAACCATAGATATTTTTTGTTTGTACTGGTTTTGATAATGTATATATTCAGAATCTCATTTTGTCATCTGATAGGATTAGATACTTGTTAGGTAAGCAGAATTAAAGATTTTAGTTTTAGCTGTCGTAAACTCACATAATGTGATGAATCTTTTTGGATATTTGTGATCGCATGTTACTGATTCAGTGATGTCTTAAAAAATCCTCTTTCAATTAATTTAAAGGAAAAGTCTGGTAGCTCTGTACAGCCCATTCTGAATCGTATGCAAACCAACATGAAACCACCAACTTTCCATCGTACCAACAAATTCACTGCTGGCTTTCAAAGTTTGATCGACGCATATGGAGTGGCAAGTTACCGTGAAGTTAACCCTGGTTAGTAGGCTTGCTTTATTAAGTGCATAAATAGGTTTTTGCTTTTGAAAGAACCCAATACTTAATAATCATCCATTCAGTTGTCTTCTGGTTGTGCTCATAATTCAAGTTAAGAAATGAATTTACCAGCCAACCAAGTGCTTTCTGTTCATGCTTAGAACTCATGATAATTACCATAAATAATCAGTCACCTACTTCATTGTTATCCACATTTAGGTTCATGTTTTGTTTATGTTCTTATTTCTCAGCCTTAAATCCTAAAATCCTCCTTAATTTTGTGGCTTCTCTCAGTCCCTGCAGATCATCTTGCTAGTTTACTCATGAATTAGATATTTCTTTTTTTATACATATTCACCATTTCCCGAATTAGCGAGATAGTGCTAAGAACAGAGGACTGAGCCTTAGAGGAGATAACCTCACTCAGCCTCCTCCTCTGTTCCTTCTTTTGGAAAATTAAAAACGGAAGGGGAGGATTTTCAGCCCCCGCTCCCTCCCTTTTTAGTCGCCTTCTATGACACACAGGTAATACATGAGAAGTATTCTTTCTTTCCTATCCCCAGGGATAAAACAGGTCTGGCAGTGGGATATTGTATTTACTAGAATATAACTGACACATTTTCTTCCCCCTAAAAAAATTGGAAAAGTGGGGATGCAGCTTGCAACGGAGTACAATGCCATGAAAATTTTTCAGTATGTGGCCTCTACCACTGCCAGACCTGTGTTACCACTATACCAATTGGGATAAATTCCATGTTCTCCCCAGCCCATTTTGAAAGGGTCAGAAAACGTTTTAAACAACAAAATCTTAAGCTAAAAATTCAACAAGTGGAGGAAAAGCATGTGAGGAGATGCCATGTTTGTTTATATTTAATTCATATGCATGGACAGATAAACTATGCAAATACAACACCATTTGCATTCATTTGTAATGTAAAAACTTGAACAATTTGGTGTATTATTACTGTGGATTACTCTCTTAATGTTTCTAGAATTTTTTTCATATACAGTCCATGTGCTGTTCTCTGTGTTGCATGAATACGTGAGATTACTCACATATGGCAGAATGTAGCACTTTAGTGACATGAGTTCATCCATTCTTATGTCATAGTAGCACATATGATTTTGTTAAGACTAATACATTTTTTATTTTACTGGCTTAGTTTAATAGATTTTAAAACTTTTCCAAACTCATATTTTTATATATCTTTAAAGGTTTTGCTCACTTTTAGAGTAATGAAGCATGTATGTCCTCTAAAAATTTCAATTTCTGATCAATTTCATCAAGCAGTTAGCACCAGATATTAATTCTCTAAGCATTCTGGACACACACGCAACATACTCAAGACAGCATACATGAATTTTGGAAGCTGTACGAGTGTGTGTGTGGGTTTTTCAAACCTGATTGGTTATATATGGGCAGCTGCATTGAGTAGGAAAATCTGTTTTGTATGTATATACAGGACAGCCTCATTGAATGGGTTGATATCTCTATGATTAGGTAATGTGACTAGGTGAGAGCACAAAAAGTTACATTAAGTATTCAGATTTTTCTCATTATATTATTTTCTCTTATGTAACAGCCCTTTATACGACTACGACATTCCCGTTCTTGTTTGCGGTCATGTTTGGTGATGCTGGTCATGGATTGATTATGCTGACATTTTCTGCTTGGATGGTTTTACGAGAGAAAGCCCTCATTGCTGCTAAGATGAGTGGAGAGGTGAGTAACTTTGTGGCAGTTATTGTATTGCTTTTAATAATTTAGTGTTCTGCAGAGCAGACCTGACACAGACATGAATAATTTCAGTCCAGAAACATGTGTGGTCATGGATGTATCTTGGGACACAGTTTTGAAAAATATGACCTTTTACATGTGTTCTTTGTGCATTATAACGATTATGAAAGTATTAATATGCTTGTTTTCCCTAAGGATTGGCTGTTAACAATATTGACCTTTTCAGTCACGGTGTAGATTAGTTTATATTTAAGATGGAAAGGTTATCTATCTACCTGTTAATCTGTCTATACCTCTGATGTCCACTCCCTGTGTGAACTCTCATCAAGAGGGTGGCCAAGGCGAAAGAGTCTCCAACTATTCCTGTCCTTGCATGCCTCCCTTGCATACACCATTCCATGCATTCTTCCAACATTTTTCTTCCTCCAATACTCTTCCAATTTATTCCCAAATGTCATAGGTGGTCTTCTCATACCAACCCCTTTAACCATACTGTCACACACTGTCCTTGTAACTTCCCATCTTTCATTCTTTCACCATTCCCAAACCACCTCAAAGTATTGTTTTACCCACTCTACCACTCCACAATTCATTTCTTTGTATTCCCATGCCAAACAAAGTCTCTTATACACCCTCTCATTTCTCTCTTCATCCCATTTAGTCAAACCACATGTTCCTTTCAAGTAACTTTTCCATAGCATGAATTTTTTTTACCTCTGTGTCTTATTCCATGTCCATGTTTTGGTTCAATAGGTCAGGGCTTGGAGGACTATACTTTTTTTCTTTTTTCTGTTAGATTTGGAATATCTTTTTTGGTGGACGTTATATCATCCTCCTCATGAGTTTGTTCTCCATCTACACTGGTATCATATACAACGATGTTTTCTCAAAGTCTTTCAACGTATTTGGCTCATCTTGGCACATACGTCACAATGCTACAGTGGAAGACTTGAAAGACTGGGGAGAACTCACGTTGAATCCAGGCTCACATGAAGAATACACTGGGAAACCATACCCATTTGGATTTGACCCTATGTGGCAGGTAAGTGTTAAAAAAGTGATTAACATGATACCCTCCAAAGAAAACAGAGTTCTGCTTTTTGGCTCCTTATCCTGCTGTGTGTACATCTACCTGTTTGTGACTTTTAAGCAAAGTGAGTTTTGGTTTGTCTTTCTGTTTTTACAGATTATCATTGTGTTGTATCTATGACATTGCTAAGGTGTCATTAACCCAAAGAGGAGCTGCATAGACTTGTACCTAATGGTTTGATTTGGAGACATTTTGAATGCTGCTAGGGTCAAGATAGTTTCAATCTTACTTAAACAGTGATGAAGTTGACATCTGCATTCCTTTCACATGTAATTGTTTAGTAGTATCCTAAGAAATTATATGCTGTCCTGCTACTACTGCTTAGATTTGCTTTTGTAATGTAGAAGCTTATCATTATCGGAAGGAATCACGGTTTATGGCTTATTACAAACAAAAAATGCATCAAATTTTGCATAAAATCAATTGCCATCACAATTTATATTTATTTAAAATCTCTGATGAATATTCTACCTTATTTTTTTCTTTCTAAAAAGTAAGTTGTATTAGAAGGTCCATGTATCAGTCACCTTAATTTCTTATATACTGTAATTTGTTTGTGGTGGATTTCTTGTTTTACAGCAACTAGGAACAAAATATCAAGTGTCTGGTCTGTTTATTCTGTATTATGCTTTTCTTTTTGTTTATATAATGAGGATCTATCTATGTATCTTTGTCTTTGCTGAGGGAGCCACCTTCTGTTGAACACATTTTTACTTCATAGTGCAGGAAAGTGGTGATTACTTGCTTGTAAACCAAACAAATAAGTAGAATTCTTGAGCAACTGTCTAAGATTTTTAGTTATAATTGCTACAAATGTAAATGAAATTAGATGTATAGTAATCATTGTGCCTTATTTGAGTGCCTCAAGATTAGGATACTCTCTGTGAAATTATTTACCATTCCTTCTGTCTTTATTTTGACAGATTGCTGTGAACAAGATTGCCTTCCAGAACAGTTATAAAATGAAGATTTCAATCATAATTGGAGTTATCCACATGATCTTTGGAATTATGCTGTCTGTCTTCAATCATGTGTAGGTATTTTGTAAATAATGTGTTAATGCGCACTGTTCAATGATTTATAGACATTGAAGTAAGAATAAGATCATATTCTGTGTTACCTTCATCCACTCATCTTCCATTTTTAATATCCAACATTTATGATTATTATTTTGTTTTTTCATACTGGATCACTGTTTCCTGTGTTAGTGAAGTAGTGCAATGATTAGATGAAAGGCCTCATTCACTCACATATATCTTTCATGTGTAGTACAGCAAAACCATAGCTCCCTGGCCACTTCATATGGCCTGGTTCAGTCCATTGACATGTTGACCCTTGTACATGTTGTTCCAGTTTCCTCTGTCCCATGCATGCCTTTCAGCCTCTTGCATGTTCAGGCCCCAATCACTCAAGATCTTTTTCACTTATTCTTCCATCACCAATTTGGTCTCCTCCTTCTTGTCCCCTCATCTTCAGAGACAAATATATCCTCTTTGTCAACCTCTCTTCAACCACTCTCTCCACATGTCCAGACCACTTCAGCACATCCTCTTCAGCTCCGTCAACCACAATCTTCCGATTACCACTCCTCTCTCTTATCCTTTTATTACTTACTTAATGAAACCACCTCACACCGCATTTCTAGCTCATCCACCCTCCTATGCACATCCTCATCTACAGCCCATGCCATGCATCCATGCAATATTGCTGGGACTACTATACCTCTAAACACACTTACTTATACCTCCCAGATAAATACCTCTTTTTCCAATCATTATTCAGTGCTCCCAGAACCTATGCCCCCTCACCAACCCAATGACTTGCCTTTGCCTTCATGGTTGTATCTGCTGCCATATCCACTCTCAGGTACCTAGAATGCTTCACTTCTTCCAGAGTTTCTCCATTTAAGCTCACTTCCCTACTGACCTGTCTCTCAACCCTGCTAAATCTAACTAAACCTAATAACTTTGCTTTTATTCTACGACACGCAGAGAATATGTGGGAAGTTTTCTTTGTTCCCTATCTGGGAATGTACATGCACATATATATACATATATATGTACATATCAACTGGGGTCAATGTGCTGTCATTGGATTGAGCTAGGGCATGTGAAGCGTCTGGGGTAAACCATGGAAAGGTCTGTGGGGCCTGGATGTGGAAAGGGAGCTGTGGTTTTAGTGCATTACACATGACAGCTAGAGACTGGAGGGGAGGGGGGATGCTACTTCATGTGTGGTGGGGTGGTGACGGAAATGGATGAAGGCAGCACTTGTGAATATGTACATGTGTATATATGTCTATGTATGTATATGTATATATACATTGAAATGTACATG